>NC_080021.1:79577061-79879353 GCF_030020395.1 Manis pentadactyla | reverse complement strand
ATGTAATTATTATTACTGTTTTCAGCTGGAGAAACCAGAGCACAAAGGAGGCTCCATTTCTAGATTCATCTCTGTGTTCTCACAGGTCTGGGGCAAACAGGGTTCCCAGTTTGTTAAGTCTCATTTGGGAAGAAGAGTGCAGTAGTTCTAAAAAGTACCTGAGTTCGAATCCTAACTCCCTCATTTACCAGCTCCTTGAACTTGGGCAAATTAGTCTTCTAAAACTCCAGTTTCTTGATCAGCAAAAATGAGCAAATTACTGTATACTTCACAGAGCTCTCATGTATGTCAAATTAGTTAATATATACAGAGCTTCAGCAGTCTCTGCTCATCCTGAGCACTGTGTTATTTTGTTTACCACAGTTGGGGTTGGCTCCATGGAGCCGTTTCCCAGCCCTGATGACTTATATTGATGTCATCCATTTTCTCTACTCTGCTCCATGTAATGATCAATGGCTGGCCTGGCAAACGGTTCAATGAAGTGATGCAAATAAGACCACATTAAAAACTATAGTTGTACAATTATGTAATAATATGTATAAATATTAATGTATACCCTTACATAAATCTTGTTTTACCTTTATGTAAATCAAGTACATATTTATACTTTTGTATTTTTTATTGTGGTAAAATACGCATAAAACTTACCATTTCAACATGTATATGGTTCAGTGGCATTAAGTCATTCACACTGTGCAATCAATACCACTGTCCATCTCTAGACCTTTTTCATCATCCCTAACATAAATGCTGTACCTATGAAACACTTAACTGCCCATCCCCTCTCCCCACAGCCTCTGGGAGCCACTCTTCTACTTTCTGCCTCTGTGTATATGACTGTTTTAGGTACCTTGCATTAGTGGAATCAGATGGTTTTTTATACTTAGATATATACACTGTGCACCTGTGGACATGAATTAGATGTCACCCACATGCTCCACTCCATTTTTTCCCTCCTTCTTCATTTTAAAAACGAACCATCTTTGTTTTTTCATGTGGAAGAAAAGGCTCCCCAAATCTGGGGGGGGATGGTAACCCACACTTTGGGACTGGGAAGTAGTGGCAAAGAAGGTAGAGATCTCTTCTACCTCGGTGGGCCCTTCTACTTTCTCACACATTTTATTCTTTACCCATGTTTTTCTGGACTGTTTCCATATGATGGTGGGAGTACTCAAAGCCATGGCTGGTGGTTTTTAGGCCTTTACTATTGATGGGTGAATCTTGTGCACAGGAACTTGATGGCACTCTGTATTTCTTGTTTAGTTGGGATGCCCTCAGTTGCAACAAGAAAAAATCTGACGCAATGGGCTTTGCTAATAAAGGCAATTCATTACCAAGTAGAGTTCACCAGCAGTGTGGTTCGGACCCAGAGATTTGTGGCTGTGGTTTATTCTTGGCAGTGGTTCTACCCAGGGGCTATTGCTTCTTGTTTACATCCTCTCAACCATATAGAGCAACTCCTATCTTCCTGCACATTGAAAGGACTTAAACTGTGTGTCCACTTCTGATCAATTGTTGTGACAGGACAGCTGGGACTATCCAGATTGGCTTTGACCCTTAAAACAGAGGCTAAAGTCCGTCCACCCAAGTCACATGGCAGGGGAATTCAGGATCCTTTAGGAATGGCTGATAGGTTGGTAACCACTAGAAATATCCTCTATGATAGTGCATGGGTTATTAATGCAAAGGCATGTATATTTTACTTCAAAGGACAATTTAGGGAATATCAAGTCAGAACTTAAAACCTCCCTTATCACCCACTGACTTGGGGTATTGATTCAGGTGCTGACTTATGAGCCTTGTCCTCTGCCTATGAGGTGATTCTATTTCAGGAGCTGAGTGTTGGATTTGGGCTTAAAAGACCTGAACTGAAGTTGTGGCTCTAGCTCTTAATAATAAATCTGCTCTTAGAGCTAGGCCCCAGGCCACCTACTGCCAACATCAAAACACTGAGAGGCACACAAGATGTGGGCCTCTATTGCTACTCTTGGCCTGGGTCCTCCAAGAAGTAGGGGCAAGCCTGGCCGTGGATTCATTGCAACTCTCTCAATCTCTGCTCCTGTGTAAGACAGGGATGAGCAGTTACTAAACATTCTCCTGGGTCTTACAGGCAAACCAGGGAGAGAGCTAGCTTCGTGAAGGTACATGAGAACTATGAGAGCATCACACACAGATACTGACACAACATAAAGTTGCTGCTATAAAGATTCTCTGGAAGGAGATAGATTGATTTGCAGGTTTTATTTTTTCCAAGTGCCCAAATATGTAGTTTTGACTACAGATTTTTTTCAAGATTCATGGCTTACTTCTTCAGCTGGAGCACGTCACTTTCCTCTAGGGTGAGAGACAGTTTTAAAAGTTGTCACATTGCAGTTACCATAATTCAAAACCTGAAATACTATTTAAAGAAGAAATTAAAATAAAAAGTTTAATGTAAGTTTTATAATTATTTGAAAAGTAGTAAATAGGAAAATTTGGTCTTTAAAATTCTCCTTTTGTGTATGAACAGTAAAAAATCTGACAGAGCAAGGCTAGAAAGTGTACTCAGAATTGGCACTACTGACCTCATGGTGATGCGAAAATCTCATTAATTTGTCATTTTCATTAATAGAATACGAAAAGTAAATTTACTTTTAATAGTCCTGTTGGATATGATTTCCCAGATCTGATGAAAACGTTCATGTAAAAACTTCCCTGGCCAGAGGGTGTATGAGGCATACATAGCATTTCATAATTCTGGGTGGGTGTTGCCTTTCTTGTAGGCAGAAAGGGGAAGTCAGTGGGTAAGTGAGCAAGTGCTCCCAAGAGCTCGGGGCAGGAGACAGAGATTCAAGAATTACATGTGCTGTTCTTGATTTTGAAACTAACTCATCACATGATTTCAGTTAACCTCAATTTCTCTAAACTGGAAAACGAGATGACACTACAAATACTTGCCATGTATTGAATGGTGCAACATGTAAGAAGAATTTTTTGCCATCTTTCCAGGAAAGTCCAAAAGGCAATGATGTGACTATTCTAGCTGAAGCTATAAAAGGCTATGATCAATAAAGGGTTTTTACATTTTAGCAGAGGTTTTCTGCTCAATGCTTCAACTGAAAGAAGTGGTCCATAAACTGTCATAGGACAGTGTGAAGGGTCTTTGGGTGAGCAATGCAGTCGCAGGAACTCAGGGGAGGGACTGATCCCACAGATGGTTGAAAGTGGGGACTGGAAGGCAAGGAAGTGACAGAGGCGGCCTCCTGAGGAAGTGATGTCTGAACAGAGATTGGAAGGCTGAGCAGCATGAGCAAAAGCTGGGGGAAGTTAGAGCAGCAGCATCAGGGCTGGGTGGCAGGATGAGGAGTGGAGGGTGACCAGTGAGACTGGTGATGAGCAGTAGCTGGGCCGAGCTGACCTTTCAGGTCATGGAAGGCACTGGATTGTGCCATGGGGGCAATGTGACAGAGGATTCGGGAGTGATACTCAAGGTTTTTCCTGGGGTAAAGAGAAGAATGGAACAGCCATTAAAGAATTTTAAGTTGGAAGAGATGAGTTCAGACTTAGAATTTAGAAAGAATGCTTGCTCTGGCTGCAGTTAGAAGATTGATGGGCAACATTCCTGGAGTCAGAAATAAGCTAGGAGACCATCAGTGCTAGGGATGAAGGTGGCCTAAACAATGATATTGTCAGTGAGAATCAGTGGAAAAAAGATGGTTCACCAATTATTTATTAGTTAGAAAGTCTGGCTGATTAAGTAGGATATCCATGATAAGCCAAAACTTATTTGGTCAACCAAGTGGAACAGTAGCCTCCATGGCTTGGTTACCATTTTCTACTGCCATGAAACCAACTTTCCCACAACTTGGCAGATTAAAACAGCATGCGTGTTTACCTGTTTCTGTGGGTCAGGAATCTGAGTGCAGCTTAGCTGGCTGTCTCTAACTCACAAGTCTCTGAGATTGCAGTTCAGCTGTTGGCCGGGGCTGTGGTCTCATCTGAAGGCTCCACTGATGAGGGATGTACTTTCAGGCTCACTCCTGTGCTTGTAGACCGGCCTCAGTTGCTTGCCACAGGGGCCTCTCAGTATGGCAGCTTATTTCTCTCAGGGTGAGCAATTCAAGAGTAAAAAAATATCCCCAAATGGAAGCCAGTCTTTTTGTGACCTAATCTTAGAACTAATTTTCTTTACTTCCACCAAATTCTATTTGTTAGAAAAGTTAATAGGTGTAGTCCACATCAATGGGGAGGAGACTTACACAGTGGTGTGACCACCAGGAGGCAAGGATCCTTAGGAGACCCTCATAAAGGCTGTTTACTCATTAGCAATTATACCTTGCATTGAAGACATCACCTTACCTTAGGTTGTCCACTAATAAAGATTTTGGAAGGTACTATTGCAAAATGATGTAAAATTCCAAAGAGAAATAATTATGAAAAGGTAAATTGGTATTAGTAGGAAGCACTAATGATTATCTAATGACAGTATACAGCTCTACTTCTCCTACTCTGTGGCTTTTTATCCAATTTTTTGTATGTCTCTTTTCATGCTACACTGTTTGCTGGTCTTATTTTCATATGCTATGGTATAAAATCTCAAAACAGATGGTGTCTCAGCTGTTATAGTTGTCTGGTAAAATGCAACTAGAAACCATTTCTCTCTAGAGAGAATAATACCAATTGACAAGACTGCCACTAGAATCTGAGGAGAAACTTAAAAAAATAAAAACTTCTTTGTGGGAAATTCAGTTCTTAGAAGATAAGCAATAATTGCTTCAAACTGGTTTATATTTTCTCCAACAGAAGAGCATGGGGCCATTCCAATGAATGGTATCTTTTCTGACACAGATGTTAATTTTGTGGGCATAAGTAAGTACATGTGTTGACTCCATGCAGTAGGGAGAGAAAGAAGAATAAACAGCCCAAATGGGCTTGGTCCCAAAGGGCAGAACTTGAAATTACCCTTTTCAGCACTCTCAGTTCTCTTGGGTCTCTTGTGTTTGTCTTGAGGCTGAACAAGAACAGAGCAGGACAGTATCGCTGTGCATGGAAGAGCAGACAGGAATCACAGGACCTACTGTGATCAACCAAGAGGTGGTAGCAAGACCTAAGAAGGGGGGCTCAGAGTGTTATTTTGTGCTAGAGATTACACCACAGAGATTGTTTTGAACTGTAAAACCTTGAAAAAATGCATTTATGTTTTCATGGTCTTAACAGTTAAATGAAAATAGCTGTATAAGGTTATAATGAGTGATGATACAATTTACTTAGCTATTCTTCTTCATGGAATATTGGGTTGTTTTCAAATTTTTCCTTATATGCAATGAATGTCTTCAAGTATATGCCTTTTTTTTTCTCCCTTTCAAGTATTTCCTTAGGATAGATCCTCAGGAGTCAGAAAAGTTACACAAAAGGAGTCTATCTGGATTGGACTATGGGCTACAGATCAAGAGGCCAGGAAGGATGAAGGTCATGTATGGAGGCAAAATGGAAAGGGACAACTGTGCAGCCAGTCCAATCAATGTATCAACGTGGAGGGCCTGGGAGGAATAGCAAAATCCAGAGATAAGGCAATAGACAAGACACCAGGGACAATAAACTGTATTTAGAATGAAAGGTACCTTCTGTAACTTAAATCCTGGAGTGGTGACCAGAGTCTCAGGTGAGCTTTAAAGGGTTCTAAGCCATCTCAGATTCTTTCCCACTGCTTTTGCAAAAGACACTAATGACAAACAGCCCATGAATAAATGAGAGTTCCAGTGAAACCACTGTGAATGAGTGAATTATTTTACCATGAACAGGTTAGCATTGGATGTTACTATTTTTAAATTGTTAACTGATGAAATATAAACTGGTAATATAAAGGTTGCTTTAATTGGTATTATGAATCCAAAGTCTAGCAGCACCTGGCAAGCTTATTTAATAAATGGTTATTTTGGGGGAAAAATATATTTCTTGCTTTTGCATACTATTTAAATTAATGTTTAGATGCTTTTAAAATATCCATTTCTTAGGAAAATAATTTAAAGAAAATGCATTTGAATGAAGGGGGCATATCTTACAACAGAGTTAAACAGTCCTACTACCTCTTGCTGTAGTACAAGTTGATAAGGGATTCCCCAGAATGATGGCCTTTCTGATGGAACCTCTCCTCTCTACTAGCTTTCAGGGAGAGGCTGCCAGGCCTGAAAGAGCTCAAGCAAATTCATCCAATATCCATAGCTACTCTAGGCTCAGAAACAAGTGGCTCGTTTAATACAATAACCTTCAACATATACACTTACTATTTTTAATCTGCTACTAATTCTTCATTGTTTAAAGGATTAAAAATATGAATACATTTCAATTGGGACAATTAAACTATCACAACCTTAACTTAGGACTTCATAAGCTCTTATTTGAAACCATATTTCTAGTTGGAAGGAGGAAAACTTTTATAATATTTCATCCTATGCTGTTAATATTCAAATCTGATAATTTCACTTTCCAGCTTAAATTCCAATGGCTCACTCCCAGCTAAGGATGAAATCTTAAAATTCCTAAGCATTTTTACATTTAATTCTAAGATACCCAAAACTTCAAAATGAAAGTGTTTTTTGTTCTCCAGAACTATCTCAAGGGGAGCCATTAGCAACTAACTAACCACATGTAGCTACTAAATAATTAAAGTGTAACTGGTACAAACTGAGATGTACTTTAAAATACACACTGGATGTTGAAAACTTAGTAAAAAAAAAAAAAGTTAAATATCTCCCTAATGGTTTATTTACATGTTGAAATGATATTTTCAATATAAATATATTATTAAAGTTAATTTCACCTGTTCTTTTCTATGTTTTAAATGTGGCTATGGAAAGTTTAAATTATATTTGTGGTTCATGTTACAGTCCCATTGCACGGTGCTGATACAGATGACTCTTATTAGTACTCCTCACTATTTCTACCAGGCATCTTGCAATTACAGAATGCCTGTAAATACAAGATGAAGATTTAATCTCCTCTTCTCTTGCAGAAAAGATAGTTTTGCCTCCAGGAACTCAATGTCCACTGGGGAGAGTAAGGACTTGCATGTGGGGCTGCCTCTAACCAGCCTCTCCTGCAAGTCTACCTCCTAAACCCTCTCCAATGTGCTGCTCGCCTTGGTCCTCATTACCATACACACGTCACTGATTGTGGGTGAGGGCCTCCTCCCATTCCTCCTGCTTCTGCTCAGGGCCAAATCTTGGGTTAGAGAGATATATTTAAGGTGGGCTCTTCATCCAGAGTCTCTGGGCCCCTACAGGGATCATGGATAGAAATCAGGTGGTCTAGGAACATAAAACAAAACCAAGTTCCTACTTAGCAGTACCTGTGCTTGGCCATCAACAGAAACATAGATGCTTTCATGTAATACTCTAAGTAGTTGTTACAACTTTCTTGAAATACAATTTACATGTCACTACCTGGAAATCGTGGTAGCTAGTAGACCCTCCAGCAGATTTCATTTGATGTGATGAACAAATGCTAAAAAAGGCTCCCACTGTATTCAGGATATAGCCAGTACTCCTCAGCACACCCTGCTTATTCTTCTGCAACTTCTCCATGAATGTCACATTTACTGATGCCAAACTGTAACATTCTTTTGCCTATGTATCTTCTAAATGCTGTTTCGTTCCTCAGAATGTCTTGTCCCAACTTGTTAACCTGGAAAATTACTACTCCTCTATATCGTCCTGTGATGACTTACCATGCTGTTCAAAGGGCAGCCTTTTCATGGTATGCACACCACGTTACACTCCCCAGCTCCTTACATAAATAATAGGGGACTGTACCATCTTTATCATTCATCATCCAGTCTATTGTTTCAAGTGTGGTATGTAGCATTCTTTTAGGAAGTAAATAGATGAAAATTTTTATATTAATGTACAAATATTAAAAGGGATAGTGATTTCTCATTTATGGCAGTACTTGAAATTTAAATAAATTTTAAGTTTTAGAAAATTAGCTGAGTTGAAAAAAAACTACCAGTAAAATATGAACATATGAACATAGAAGTGGCAACAGTATGATGGTAGCCGACAACTTTGCCTGAAGTTTGGGGAGCACTGGCCTGGCTGAAGTCCTGCCTTTCTGTGGTTAGGCCGTGACCTGGCAAGTAGATGAGGGCTTAGGGAGCATATCTCGTGGCCGCTCTAATCCCTCTGCTGTTTCCCCCAGAATTTGTCTGGGTCCACTTCTGGGTAGCCTTAGATAAGATACTAACATTTGGGAAAAGAGTGAATTATATAAAAACATTTTTGTGATAATTTTTCAACCCTTCTCTAACAGAAATTTTAATAAAATGAAAAATCAAAGAATGAAAGCAAATAGAACAAGATAATGTATTAACTTTATATCAACAAACAAAAATCTAAGTGAATGGATTATTTTCCAGGTAACTGGAAATTATTTAAAAAATTTTTTATGAAGGCATTAAAAACCTGATGAAAAAAGATGATTTAAAAATGCTACAATCAAAGTATCTTGCTTAAAGAGGTATCAGGTTCAATTTTCCTGGAGTTCTACCAAGGGTTCAGTGGACAGGTAACACTAATGCAACTTAGGACACAGGAAAAAAAGGAAGACTCCCCAAAGCATTCTGCAAGAATAGTCTAATTCAGATACCAAACCCTGGCAAGGTGCACAGAAAATAAACACAAATTAAAAAAAAGTAAATTTATCAAGTGAAGTGCAGAAGTAAACTAAAATAATACATTGTGATAAAGCAGAATTAATGATAAAATGCAGATATGGTTAAATAATTTGAAAATTTTAAAGTAATTTAGTATTAAATAAGAATAAAAACTCTAAGAGAGAAGTCTTTAATTTTAATGCAAGCTACAGTAAGATTTAATAGCAATGCTTCTATCCTTTCACTGCAAAATAAAAAGCAAGGAATAAGTGCCATTATTGTAACATTCCTGGCAGTTCTAGCCAAAACGCAACAGGAAAAGAGTGAGCAGTAAGAGGCATACATACTGGCAAAAAGAAACACACATGTGGATGTCATGACTGCCTATGCAGAAAAGCAAGATCAATCAATTGAAAAGCTAATATAAGAACTATTAAAAAGAGCTCAGTAAGGTGAATGGATATAAGACATCAAAAGCCTTTTTACATATGAATAATACATCTATTAGAAAATGTAACAACAAAAAATGCCCCATTCAAAATCAAACAAAAAGTATAAGATACCAAGCAAGTATAAAATACCAAGAGGATGTGAGAAGGTAGTCCGTTTGTGAGGGTTCACTCTGTACTACTTAAATTGTTAAAATATGTATTCAATAAAAAATATTTTTAAAAACTTGGCAAAAAAGAAAAAAATGCAAGACTTACACAACTGGAATGAAGCTTTACAGAGATGATCAGAGTAATGGAAGGACATATTAAGTTTTTGGACAGGAAGATTCAATGCTCTGAAGATAACACTCGTCTTAAACTGAAAATTAAAATTCCAAAGGATTTTAATAATTGAACCTGACAAATTCAAGTTCATCTAAAAAAGTAAAAATGCTCAGGAAAAGCCAAGAAAAATTTGAGAGACTGATGGGGGAATTTGCAACTATCAACACATATAACAAAGACTATGGTAATCAAGAACGTAGGGCACAGGAATGGACAAATGAGCCATAGAACACAAAGAATTCCAGAAAAAGTTACACATAGAGGTGAGATTTCAAATCAATGGAGAATATTTACCTCATTTAATAGAAAATGATGTAGCGATTAGCTATTCACCTGGTGAAAAAACTGGATACTTAACACATGCATTTGGGTAATATGTGAATTGCTCATGCCTCACTAGTAATCAGGACATGCAAATTAAAGTAACTTTGTTGATAGATTGATAACAGTAAGTGAAAACAAGCAGTGTTTTTCAAGGTGTGGGAAAAGAAGCCCCTTTCACTCATAGTTGGTGAGAATACACATTTTTGGATGGTGACTGGCATGCCATACCAAACATACAAGCAAAAGCATGTCCTTTGACCTAAAATTTCACTTTTGGAACCTACCCTTGAAGTATCTGCAATTACAAAAACTGGGAACAATTTGAATGTTCACAGGTGATGGTTAAAGAAATTCTAATGGATTGGCACTATGTGACTATTAAAAACGATAAGCGCAAATATGTATATAGGGATCTGGAAAAATTTGTAAAACATTAAATTAAAAACAAATTAAATGTCAAAATAATATAATCCCACTCCATCATGTGCACAAGCATTCATTGCACAGGGAAAAGTCTTAAAGGATGCATATCAAAGTGTTGGCAGTGAAGGGAATGTGAATGTGAAGATGGGGCTGGAGAGGAAGGGCTCAAGGCAGGGGATGAGGTAGGGGATGTGAGAAGGTAGTCCGTTTGTGAGGGTTCACTCTGTACTACCTAAATTGTTAAAATACGTATTCAATAAAAAATGTTTTTAAAAAGTTTTGAAATTTAACAAGGAAAAAAAAAGACAGTTGGACTAGAACAAGGGCTGCTAGCTTTCTCACTTCTCTTTTATCCCAAGCAGCTCGAGGGGCTTTATTTTTTTATCTATTTTACATATTTGACTTTGTGGTAATATTTTATTTGAACATGGGGGCTGCTAACCAACTAAAGTCCTTTTGAGTACTAATAACCTGTAAATAAATTTATAAATCAGTTATATTTGTGCATGATTAGCAGGCAGGAATATTTCGATTTTGGTTAGGCTTCCTATTCATATATTTTCAGGAAGACAAGTTAGTTTTAATATTAACAATATACAAGTAAAAAAGCATATTGTGGAAAAAAGTGTATGTATGAAAGTTAAGTGACAAAAACTAAAAAATACTTGGTGATTTTTGGACATCTGCTTTTACCCCTTCACCTCCTATCCCAAGTTAAATAAAGTCACATTCTAATTTTAGGGATCATATATAGGTAACTGTGTATGACCAGTGTAGCCATTATTTTTAAAAATGGTGACGTTTATTCACTATTCACAATTGCCACACACAGGGTGAAAAAGTATAAAAACCAAGAACACTGACCAATTTCGATATTATAAATTATAACAAATTAATTTAATTCTTAACGACCAGCTTGACTGCTCTGTATTGCAGGGCACTCAGCCATATGTTGTCAAGTTTCAAGAGACTACAGCTAGTATTGCTTCTCCATTCTCCAACAAAGTTGTTTTTTATTTAATAATTACTTTTTTCTAGTATTTATTGGAAATTCTCCCAATTTCAAGTTCTTCTGCTCCACTACAACCAAAAGTATGTTTTGTTTAATGTCAACATGCTCACACTATTAAAAGATAAAGGTCCGGAATCCCCAATGGCCAGAGTCCTATGTCCTTGTCTTTTTACCTACTTGTAAAAATAACTGAACATACATTTTGTATGAATACTGAGCAACACATATTCTTTCTGCTTTCATTGCCAACAATATATTTCATATTGTTTTGCAATGGAAAATTTGAAAACACTCAACTTGATAAAACAAAAAGATGTTAAAAGGCAAATTCCAGATGGAGCCAAGACATGAAGACTATAATAAAGTTCTAGAAAAAAGCTTGGATAAATGTATGTATTTTCTGGGAGTAGTAAAGATCTTTTAAGGACAAAAACTCAGAAGCAACAGAGGAAAAAGACTGATCGATCTGACTGCATAAAAATGTAAAACTTACATATGGAAAAAAGGTCACAAAATAAGCCAACAGTAAACTGGAATTTGCCACACCTACCAAAGACAAAGGCTCTTTAATGTACAAAGGATTCACACATATTAAAAAAAAAAGGTAACCATCCAAGATAAAGGATAGGGACGGTCAGTTTAAAAGACAAAACTTATTTTTTAAAGACCAAAATATATAAAAATATGTTCAAATCTCATTCATAATTAAGGAAACACATATAAACAAAAAGATACCATTTTTTTCACAAATGAGATAGCAAAAATTACAATGTTTGATTATGCCCAGAGCTAGGGAGCGTGGATGGAAACAGACAATCCTATCACAGCACAGAATAGCTAATAATTCAACAGAGGAAAACAGCCCAGTTGTCCATCAATAGGGAGCTGTTTAAATCACTTATGGCATAGTCAGAAGACAGAATACAAGATGGCCACTGAAGGCAACGAGGTAGGTCTGTCTATATGTACTGACATGGGAAGGTCTTCAAGATATACTAGTAAAAAAAAAATATATATATATATTTTATAAAACAGGGTGGGTTATTGAATGAACAGAGCATCAGTGAGGGGAAAGAAGTATATAGGGTATATTGTGATTCCTTTCTGTCTTTCAGAGGCATTACAAAATACTTCTAGCTGTGGTTATCTTTAGATAAATAACTAAAGGGTAGGAGAAGAGGATGGGGAACTTGTACTTGTCATTTCATACCATTCTGTACTGTTTACGGTTCTACCCTTAAAGGTAGAACATTATTCTAAAGGTTATAAAGGTATGAAACATTATTTCAGCAGAAGTAGGCAGATAAGACTGTAACTCATTGTTTTCTCATCTCTCTACATTTAAAACAAAAAACCATGTTCTTTTTTTAACACAAACACAATGTTAAACCAAAATATACAAAATTAAAACACATACACACATATACACACACACTGATGTTAAGCACAGGAGAAAGCCTACCTTTTCCATATCAGACATTTACTATCCTAATGTATAAAATACATAGGTAAATTATCCAAAGATATCAAAATGCTTCATTAATATTCATTAATCTTCTGGCAGTTTCCATTTCTTATGGTAATATAAGACTATAGGTACAAAACATCAGTGAATACAGAAAGAAATTCCAAATGTCTCATCTGAATAATGTTCTGACCACTACATGATGTTTTTGTCCTGGTACCATCTCACAGTCATGATTCAGAAGCTGACCTTCGGATCAGGTTCCCAAAATAAGCAGTGATTGTCTTTAATTTATTATTAAGAAAGTTTTGTTCAATTTCCACTTGACCTCCAGGCCCAGCTAAGGATGCCACCTAAAAAAAGAAACAAGAAGGTCACACACACATAACCATGATTTCAAAATCAATCTTTCATTCATATGCTTCATCTAATAAGATTTTTGCCTTTTATTTAATAAAGTCCTCATAAATGAGGTATTACATGTGTTCACTGTTACTTTCCAGATAGGTATTAATGCAATATTTGGTGGCAGAAATATTTGTTGTTCAGACATTTGATATTATGGGCAAGACCATAGTGTTACCGTACAGGACCCAATCTCTCCAATACCAGAAGCTAGAGCACTCAGACGAAGAGAAAATGAACATATCCTTCTTTATTATCAGGTTTATTAAGATAGAAACTTACAGAACAACCCCCTTTCCTGAAAACTTCTGTCCTGCTCACCCTATCTTCTTCATCTTACCCGTTCATTCATTCAACAATATTTACTGATTATCTGCCACACAATGCTAGGAATATATCAGGGAGCAGATATGATCCCACTCTGATGTGCGATTCTAGTCTTTACTGCCTGCTTTTTCCTTCTCTAACTGGTCTCTTTTACTATTCTCCTAAGTAGGTTCACCTCTTTCACCTGTTGCTTGTGTGTGTGTGTGTGTGTGTTTAATCCCCCCTTTTTTGTAGTAAAATATACTGCTCTTTTTGAGGTCTACTACATTACAGTGACAAGCTCATCCCTTTACTAGGAAGCTAAGAGCACCACCCTGTCTCCACCTCTGCAGACTTAGTATCAAAAGGATGCTTCAGACAAGCAATGCTTTACTGTAAGTTCTTGTTCAGATGAAGCTTTGTTTTAGTCCAACCTCTCAGGTCTATTAACTACCAAATACATTACCCTGTACCCCATGACTACATCACCAGAGATCAGTTTCTGGGGCCAGTAATGAGAATGGTTAAGGGCACGGGGAATGCAGCGGGAAGCTCCAGAAGTCACAGCATTGGAGACACTAAGTGTTGGAGAAAAGGGATACTCAAAGTATTAGGGACAGGTACAAACAAGGAGGCATGCATTTCCTGCCATTATAACTAGCAAAGCTACAGTTGTTCACTTTGCAAAGGAAGCGCTGTCAGTCTAGTTTGGCTTGGACACTGACAGAGCTCAGCTCAGTGGCATGACACATACTACACCAGCATCTGGCAGGAGGTAAGGCCGACTGTGTGTCACCAACGAGTATGTATTTTAAAGCATCTCAACTTCCTCTTAGAAAAAAAGTCACAGATACAGAAATAGGAAAGAAACAACAGTCATTCTATGGTGCATTCTTAAGAGGAAAAGAAAAAAAAAGCAGCAGCAGCCGTCCCGCTAACCCACCCACAAACAGCACCTTGAAGAGATGCTATGTTATCAATAGGAATAAACAACATTGCGAGTCAAACACGGTATCTGTCACAATGATAAAAAGCCCACATCCACCACACTACTTGCAAATGAGGAATATAATAATTAAAGAAAAACCAGAAATCTAAAATAGCCAAGTCATCTCAGAGTGGCAATTATTTGGAATAATTGTTTTATTTTCTATTTTAGTACCTTTCTATCAGTCTAATTTTTCACAAGGAAGGGCAAAACAATTTTTTCTTCAAGCTATAAAAGACATTTGATGAGTGTATCTAAAATATTACTGTTTCACAGTAATATTTCTATGAGTTAAGATACTACTTAAGTGCAGTGCCTCTTGTGTTCCTCTAAACAGTGATGTATTTAAAGAAAGTAAGACAGGCAAGCTGAAGTTTTCTCTGGGGGAGGTGCTGGGGAATGGAGTGGGGAGAAAGGACAGGAGGAAAGAACAGGCTGAGCTGGGAGAACTGAAGTAGAGCTGAAACAAGAGCACAATCTGCTAGGATAGGGCTAGTGACAAAAAGCAAAGTCAGAGGTAAGTTTTAATACTAGTTCTACTACTAATTTGCTGCACCAATTTATAAAGCTATTAAGATAGGTTGAAAATGTGTATTAAGATCTGAAAAACAGAAATACCACCTATCTCCCAAAAAGGTGTATTTTGTAATCTATAAATAGAATTACATTAAAACATATCTCTGAGAAGGTTCCTTCTCTCTCTCCACTTTTCAGAGGGTTGCCTGAATTTGGGTAGTCTGGATTGAAAAAGGAATGAAGATATGCTTACATGGGAGTTTTCTGAGGTCTGTTACAAAATAGTTAAACTATTTTATTCAACAACCTTTTACTGAGTGCTTATTACAGGCTTTTGTTCTAGGCAGTGAAATGTAGCAAAAAAAACCCCAAAGGAATCTCTGCCTTCATGAATCTTACAATCTAGCTGGGGCAGTGAGAAGATGGACAAATAAAGCAAGTACTGCTCCTGATATTGAGGGAAGGATGAATCTATGTCAAAATATGATGAGAAAACTTGAATCTATTTAGTGCTTAGAAATATTTTTTTAAAAAAACCCTGAATATGTTACTTTCAAGGGTTCTAATCTTTTTCTACTTTTTCACAAATATATGTATTTTAAAGGTCAGAATGCTGGAGTTAGAAAGACTGTAAATATCAGATAGTTCAAGTCAATAAATACTTTGCTTCAAGCAAACAATGCCATCAATTTTTAACTGTCTTTATTTTTCCTGAGCAGGTTTAACTGACAACATGTATTTGATTCCTTCCCCTTTCTAAAAGTTTAATAAGTTGAGGGGGGAAAAGATGGGGGATGAAGGGAAGGTGAGGATGGGAAGAGAAAGAGGGAGAGGGAAGGAAAGACAGAAAGGGGAGAAAAGTGTAGGTAGGTAAACAAAGATCAGCAACTCTGGATTACATGCTATGTTTTGGCATATTACCTAAATAGACTAGATTTACCCCAATTAATTTCAGTTAGTTTGGGCTGGAACCAGAACTACAGACTGAACTTTTCTCAACTAGATTTTTTTATAGGGCAATAAAGTTGTTCCTTGGGCACTGGGAAAGGAGAAATGGGTAAAGATCACAATGAAGGTAGTAACTTTAGTAAAAAAGTAAGCCATAAAAGATGAGTCAAATAAACACTCAAAACTGCATTTCTTCAAATGCAAGCTGATTTAAAGTAAAAATGTATAGTAACTGAATGAGAGAAAATAATTTCCGAACTGGATCCTAATGTAAAAATATATAATAAATACTAAGGATAGGAACACTTTATTACAAGAAAAATTAGAGTGCTAAAAACATGTCCTGTTACTACATTGGAAAGGAGATTATATCTTCAGTATGCAAAAATTTGCTTAGAAAAAAATCACACCAGGTGAAAATTAAATCTATTTTTTATGCAGCCTATGGATCTCTGTCAATTACAGTGACAGGTGCAGCTGGCATCTGAAATACTGGCTGTGATTACAGACCTAGTGTCTTATCTACTTCCTTTTGTCCTCATGTTCTTTTTGTTATATCTAAAAACTACACACAAATAAAAGTTGGGTAAAAAGATTTCTAATGAACAGTTCTCTGGGAAATAAAATATTTTTTGTAATTGGAAAACCATGCAATACTCAAGCTTATAAACATTAAATTAGTTCCATTTCTCTGCACATAAACAGAAATGAGATTTCTCTGCTTAAGTGAATAAATCCTAACTTTTTTGCTGATAGCTTTTCAGAACACTTGCTTTCATAGATATTATTTTCCCTCTCTTTTTTTTCAAATATTTACTTTTTGATTAAAACAAATTAATTTAAAAAGCCACCACTGTCAACAGGAAAACACTGGCATTAGGTTAAAAAAACTCTTCTGGGCAACAAAAGCTCAACTACATTAGAAGGCTGCCAATAACCCATTCATTCACCCAGCTTTGTCCCTTATGTATTCTCAGAACCAGATACTAGGAACATGAGGACTGTTCTTGAGTTCAAGAAGATACACAAAGCACGACAGACAAGATGCCCTGGAAGCCCTGCTATTAGCATAGGACTTGTATGTCGTGCTAAGTGCGGCATCCTTCTACTTTCTATCTACATCATTTACTGAATAAACTTACTCACCAGGAGTGAAGGAAATACAGCTTTTGTTCAGAAGCGTTTGTGCCTTCCCAAGTTGCTCATGAGGTAGTTGCCAGCCCCTCTGGAGAATGACACAATACACAGTACAAGGACGAACAATACTGCCCTAACTGTCCAGGGGCAAAGCTGGTTAACAAACATTAGAAGCTGATCGATTGTATCCCTAATTGCAATGTATGATTAAGCGGTGGATTTCACTAGGAACAGAGTGGGTCTAGAAACCCGGTCCCAGTTATCAAATGAGATAAGAGGATACCAGTGGTAGATAAAGTTCAGCAGCAAGTGCCTTTAATTATGTGGTGTATTTTCAGCCCTCGTTTTTCTCACCACTAAGGAGCAGAACAGAGCTGGTTCAGCAGAATTTATGTGTAATTCCCTTTGCTTCTCTTGCCACCCTGACTTCTAGTCACCATTCCCATTCTCCTGGTGGGTGAACCCAGAGATAAGAGATGAATCTTTTCTTCTCCCTAAGGAGTATTTTGTCAGTGGAAGCCAGCAAGGAACTAACTGCCATGGGGCAGAATGATAAGGCAAGTTACTGAACTTCCCTAGCTCACTTGCCAATAAAATCGGGCCAATTTCCTAACTTGCTCACTCCAGATCTGTTAGGACAACCCATTGAAATGTGCAGAGGAACCTTGCAAAGTCTAAGTTAAGTATGTCATTCAGACAAGAAACATATCTTCAGTTCCCATGCTGTATACGAATGCAGGGCACTGGTCCTGTGTAGGAGGAATGTATGTTTGAGTGCTCTGAGTGTTGAAGGTTGGTTATTTTCAGGTTAAGCAGTTTTAGAGCTTACTTTTCCTACATGTACCAGAAGTTCAATCCAGTCCTTATAGCCTTCACTGAACTCTCTCCTACTTCTGGTGCTTACACTTGGCCTAAGGGTCCTCCATTTGCTGGGACAATTTTATCATATTTACATGGATATAGTTTTGGCTATATGAGCAAGCTGCCATTAGGCCAGATTTCCACTATAGAAATTTCAGTTAGAACAATTTGACACAAATTTATTATCAAGTACCTCAAGACAAATGCTGGGCATAGAAGCCACAGGGCATAAATCTGCAAAGAAGTAAAAAGCTAACCTTTTCAAACAATATTGCCTCTCTCTCACTTACCAACTTCACATTTCCCTGTATGGCCCCGGAAGATGACTGGTTAGCCAGAGACGGGTAAGATTCCTCAAGGGAGGAACAACCTAAGACAGGCACAGTTGCAGGGGGGCCATCAGGTGAGAAATTGGGGATCAACAGAGGTGAGGCTTAGAACCTCACCCCCATTTTGACAGAAATCTTCTGCATCCGTGGATGTTTTGTTGCCCTTGCCTAGCTTGGAATAATACTTAGTCTATAGGCACAGACCTGATCATCTACATTTGCCCTCTTAAAGCACTAAATTATGTTTTCTACCTTTATCTTGCATCTACCTACCACTTCAGCATTTTATTAAAATAATAATAATAATAAGGGAGAAATGTGGGATTCACATATAAATCAAGTATAAAAATCAAACGAATAATCATATCTGACTTGATTGTTTATAGTTCATGATGCGTGATCAAAACCGAAAGTGTCTGTGATATGACTGCCCTTGCACTGTTCACCATGTAAGAACTTATTCACTATGTAAGAACTTGTTCACCATGTAAGAACTTGTTTGTTATGCTTCAGAAGATTGGAGACTGTTGAGAATTAGGCTTGGGGTTGATTAATGATTGTGCATTGAGTCCCCTATACAGAATTTTATTGTTGTTAACAACCATTTGATCAATAAATATGAGAGATGCCCTCTCAAAAAAAAAAGAATAAAAAAAAATTTATCATCAAGCTTTATATTTAGAAACTAGTAAGGCCTCAGTTTTCCATTTATGAAAAAAGCAGATATTATAATAGCTTAGAACTAATATTTGCAAAGAAACCAGTGGTAAATTTTTATTGTATTAAGCCAAACAAAACAATAAAAATGCTAATGAACTGAATTTAGTTATATTTAAAATATTTTTCTAAACAATTTCCTAACAGTTTTCACATTCATAAATGTTTAACTATTTGAGTGCATATAATTATATTCTTCTATATGGGTTGTTTCAGGAATGTCACCTATAAATAAGTCCATTCTTCTGACCTACCTGCCTACCTATTTAGCCAACTACTAAAAGTGTGCTGACAGCTATAACTAGAACTTTTCCCTTCCTAGACACTATACACTGGCTCCAAAAGGAGCCACAAGAACTCTGTCAACTAGAAGAGATCTCGATTTAAATCTCCCATCAATTTCTGTAAAGACACAACTTAAACAAACACATGCAGGATTTTTCCTAAGGTATTGGGTCAATTTGTAACTACTTTCTCACTTTACTAGGAAATAAGGTAGGTGGGGTTTGGCCTGAGTATTAACATGATGTCTGTCTGGGGGAGTCGTGCCTACATCTAGCAGGCAAGTGGCAGGTGTTACAATAATGTGGGGCCACCCAGTGGATTTTTTTCAACATAATTCTAAGGGATGCTGTTCAATGTTGCCTTGATTTCTATACTGGTATGAACAAATTATAAAGAAAAGTACATTAAATTAATTAGACCTAAAACTACAAATGCTACCACTTTTCTGAGGCTAGGCATTTTAAGAGTTAAGACTAAAGAAGTACTGCTTCAATTGAACTGGGAGCCCTCACTCTCCCCGTTCCAGTGTCTGCACAAGAGACAGGACTCCTGTCTGAGATTTAACCCACAGCGATTTCATACAAAGATGTCTGACAACTGTTGCTGTGTAACTTCTTTGGGGAGGCTAATCATTCTACTCTGCTAAAAAATGATCCATATGGTAGATACTTACTATTTAAAATAAAGTTTTTCATGTTTGGAAAGCATCCAGGATCCAAACCTAGTATTGGCTGCAATTCTATGGCTCTCAAAGGAAACAGAT
Organism: Manis pentadactyla; assembly: GCF_030020395.1. Lineage (NCBI taxonomy): Eukaryota > Metazoa > Chordata > Mammalia > Pholidota > Manidae > Manis > Manis pentadactyla. The sequence continues at coordinate 79,859,469 of NC_080021.1, read as the reverse complement.
GAAGGAAAACACAGCGAGAAACAGGCATCAAACAGATAAAATAATTTACCCTGGGCTCTCTGAATTGCATCTAATCAGTTTCCAAGTTTCAATACTTGTTTCAGAATGTGAGATATATACCTTTCCTCCAAAGAGTCTCTCAAAAAGAATTTCAAAACTACTCAATTTTTGAGTTTGATAGTGTGAGTTCAAATAATAAGGAATACGTGTCCTGGAATAATCCTCAAACAGTAGGTAAAAAGGGAATAAGAGAGTGAGGTAATAGGGGACCTAGAAAAATATTTTACTATTTACAGAAAACGATTAGCCTCATATCCCATATGGAAAGACTGCAAGACAAGCTATATGCATACTAAGTTCCATACTCAGTTTACTTTCTTAAATGTAAATATTATCCAGGGTACTAATCATCTTGGATGAGAAATTAGCTGTTATTTTCAGACATTCCTATGGGAAAAATGCAGCTTGAGTTTTAAACAGCACACTCATAAACTTTAGGAACCCAGCCCATTTCAGTTCAGGTTGTTGTGACATCCTCAATGTTCCTTAACAAAAAAGTCAACCTCTCTCTCATCTTGCAGTACTGATTCTTCTCTCATTTTTAAAACTCTACATATGGATAGATTTTCTTCATTTTAAAAAGAAAAGCCGATACCCCAATTTTATTTATTTTCAAATTTAATACCAACCTAATGCACCTGAAATGTGGTTTCCGTTTGACTTTTATTATTCTCTAATGTCATTACTCCCTCTAGTGGTAGAAAATGTGATCAAACTACCAGCTGTAATTAAGGTAGGTTTTTGAGGTGAACCAAAAACACAAGTTAAAAGAAAAAAATTTAACTTTCTTGTTGGGCAAATGTTAACTAAGAAAATTTACTCACTGTAACTTTTACAATAAACAGTGAATTTTCAATTGTCATTCAAGTATATGAGAAAAGTAAGAATTACGGAATCAACAGGCTCTACATTAACTGGGAGTCTACCTTAATCTGAGAGACCTGAGTCACATGAGTAGCAGCAGGTATTGGGTTTAATAACAAATTTGATATAAAAATGCATGAAGAAAAGAGGATACTGCTTTTTCTTGTAACTGGTGCAGTATATGGTATTTGGGAGGTGTAATGTTTAGATATGATGGCTTATAAATAGATGACTGACAACAATATCTAATTTCATCTCCCTTTAATTCAGAAAAAGAGCTTAGGCTTGTTGATTTTATCTCCTTGTCTTTTAACCCAGAGAATCTCAACTCTGGCAACACATTATGATCTCTTGGGAAATTTAAAAAATTTATGCTTGGGCCCCATCTCAGAAAATAAATCAGAGCATCATTCCTGGTGGACCGCGGTATCAGTAGTTTTAAAATGGTACTAAAACTATAAAACTTTCAGAAGACATAGGAAAAATATCTTCATGACATTGGATCTGGCAATGATTTCTTGGATATGACACCAAAAGTGCAGCCAATACACAGAAAAAAACAGGTAAGCTGAACTCCATCAAAATTAAAGACTTTGGTGCAGCAAAGGACACTGTATCAAGAGAGTAAAAAGACAACTCATGGAGTGGGAGCAAATACTGGCAGAGCAAGTATTTAATAAGAGATAGTATCAATATATGCATATGGAAAGATGCTCAACATCACTAGTCAACAGGGAAATGCAAATAGAATCAAAGCCACAATGAGATATCATTTCATATGCAGTAGGATGCTTCTTATCAAACAATAATAACTACCAAGTACTGGTGAAAATGTGGAGAAATTGGACATCGTGCGAATTGTTGCTGGGAATGCAAAAAATGGTTCAGCGGTTGAGATGAACAGTATAGTGGTTCCTCAAAAAACTAAACAATCACCATATGATGTAGCAATTCCACTTCTGTAGAATTGAAAGCAGGAATACATACTTTTACAGCCAAAAGGTGGAAAACAGCTCTAAATGTCCACTTGCGAATGAAGGGATGGATAAACAAAATGTAGCCTATACAAGCAATGGAATATCATTCAGCCTTAAAAAGGAAGGAGATTCTGAAATATGGAGGATGACCTTTTAGGACATTATGCCAAGTGAAGTAAACTAAACACAAAAGGACAAATATTGTAGGATTCCACTTACATGAGGTACCTAGAGTAGTCAAATTCATAGTCAGAAAGAAGAATGGTGGTTGCGAGGGGCAAGTGGTTGGGGTAATGGAGAGTTAGTGTTTAATGGGTATAGAGTTTCAGTATAGGATGATGAAGAAGCTCTGAGATGGTGGGAGTACTTGTACGTAATGCCACTGAATTGTATGCTTACACATGATTTATGGTACATTTTGTTATGCATATCTTAGCACAATTAAAAAAAAGCCACTTGGGCAGTTTTAATTTGCAATCAGAGCTGGGAACCAGTGTTGCAAAGACAAAGCAGATAAACCAAGAAAGGGAGAGTGTGACAAGTTAACATGTGAAAATATCCAGTATGAGCAGTGTATGTTTCTGACAGGAGGAAGAATAAAATCTATAATCTGGCATGTATTTCTATAAATTAATTCTATCATTTCACAAATATTAAAGATGTCCGCTCTTTCTTCGAGAGAAAACATGTCCTCTTTCCATACTGGTCCTCTTGAAAATCCAAGTAATGTTTACATTCTTCCACGATAACTTTATAATAGGATCTAAGTAACAGACACAATATTTTATTGAGGGTTTATGGGCTGGAGGTACTGTAAGGTACTGTGATAAATGCCTTACCCACATGTTTCAGTTATTCCTTAGAACTATCACCAGAAAGCTAGTACTGGCAGGGCTGAGACTAAACTAGGTCTGACTCATTATCTCCTTTTTATAGCCCATTACCTGAAGATTATCCACATATTCCTAGTCCTCTGTCATTGGCGTTCTTGCTACCTTCTCCTACAACCGATTCTTCTTTAAAGGTCAGTTGACATGCTGTATTATCCAAGCTTTCCTGAAGTCACCTACCAGACAGCCAGAGCACTTGGCCTCCACCTTTCTTACAAGAAGACTGCGTTATTGTTATTACATACTTGCCTTGTAATCCCTAGAAAGACACTGACCTAGCATGACTGCTGTCTCCTGGAGACACTACAGAGGGAAACCACCTTTGGACAGACCTGGGATGGTATGAATGTGTGTGTGTAGGATGGAGGGTGGTGCCTCAGCCTGGGGCAGGAGGCACGTGCTTGTGAGAAGATAAGAGAGGACACCGGACGCCGAGAACTTAGAAATTTTGTTCCTGCTCCTCCCTACCCATTGCCTGTATAAACACATATGCTGCCTCACGTGCAGCCCCTGAGGGATCTGGTCTATGTTCAGGAGTTAAGGTAGGGCAGTCTAAAAAGAAGCCCTGCTGTGAAAAGCTGACAGAGCCAGGAGACAAGCTCTGACAGCGGCTTTCTCACCCCGCCATCTCCAAACCCCAAGAGCTGATCAATTATACTCATAGATTATAGAGCACAGCCTTCAAATGCTGCTTTTGTCCTGCTCCTCCCCAAACGTGGGGAGTTGCATCCTGAGACAGTGTTTTGTGATCATTAACTGCAGTCGTGTGGTACCTAGTTAGCAACCCCATAGCTCGTCTACCTTCATCCCTCAAGGTTATCACTGGGGCTGACACGGGCTCTAACAGTGGTCCTCAACCCAGGCTGCACATTAGAACGACTCAGGGAGCTTTAAAAGCAGAGTCAGACCTATTTTTGCGATGGGGCTTGGAGAGTCAGTTTTCACAAGTGCTCCCAGTGATTCTCAAGAGCAGCCAGAGTTGGCACTGGATTCAAGCCTGGCTTCTCTCCTTTTGGATTACTTGTATATGGCCAATACCCAGTTAGACAAGACATTTGAGGATCACAAATATTTCATGAAAGAACAACAAAATGTATCATAAACTATATCAAATACAGAAAAGATTAAACAGATTAATTTAAGCCTTCTATTATAATAATGTCCAGTAAGATATATTATTAGAGTATTAAAGAAGAAAACAGAAAGCAATGCAGAAATATTAAGTATATAGAATTAACTAAAAAATACAATAGATAGGATAGATAATACAAAGTACATTCTGAGGAATGAACTAACTGGAAGACCCAGTCTCCAGAATGAAAAAGGAAGAGACAGAGCACCAGAAAATAGTCATGGAGGATTCATATCCACATAGTGGATGTTCCGAAAAAAGGAAAAAAGATAGAGAGAAGAACATAGTTGAACAAATAATGGAGTTAACTTCTCCAGAATAAAATAAGTTGAAAAAGCTAAGAATGATAAGGCCAGCTCTCAGAGTACTAAATAGGAAAGGAAACACCCACACTTAGCAATACTGATATAAAACTTAGAATATGAAAGACAAAAGATTTTCAACAGAACGCTTAGCACACAGCAGATATGCAGTAAGTATTCATAAAAAAAAATCTACAGCATGAAATAAAGACATCATCAAACTTTTATAAGGCAGTTATTGTACCAAATTCAATTATACTAGGGGGAAAAAATAACATGATGAACAAAATGAGGATATTTGAATTTGGTCAAGTTTCTTAAATCTCAAGACTGTTGTTAAAATTGTTTCTGGTGAAATTCAAGTTTTATCTGTATATTTTTAGTTCTGCTACTATTTTGGGGAATAATCTAAAACCTCCATTCTCAAGGTAGGTTTCAGTAAAGACAGATATTGGCTAGTTACACACATTTGAAACACAACACACCGTCATCCTTTCCGGATACACAATTAAAGACCCAGAGTGCTCTATTCATGTGTAAGTACACCAGGAGCTGAGGGGATGAAGAGGGTGAAACAGGCATGGAGTTAACTACAGAACACTTCCAGTTCTCTAATAATAGTCAAAAAGCCAGGGACTGCTCATAAGCACGTTTTCAATTACAGGAATGACTTTTATCTTTTTTTGCCCCTTCTTTGTAACAGTTATGCCAGAGGCTCATAGAAGCTTTTCAGTAATGGCTTACCTGGTCAATATCAGCATTTCTTGGAAGAAAGTAAACTATGTTATTAGTGATCTTCTTGGACAGTCTGAAAATTTCAAAGGTGGACAGCATTAAGGAAAAGAACAAAAACAGCAATTAATTTCTGTTATTATATCATAACCTAAATGTACTTTGATATGTAAAAATAAGACACACATTTAAATCCTTTAATGGAACCAAAAAGAGAATTAGGTACCACATTTTGCAATTCAATAGCATACTGCTACAGAAAGGTCAGAGATTAGAAGTTAAACCTATTTATTCAATTACCCTAGTGGTGGGCAGACAAGAGTCAGAGACACATTTTCTCTTTCTGCCATTTCCTAATTATTGTGAAAATAGAAAGAACAGGAAAGCATAATACCATCATTTTCCGGTAAATATAAAGACAAGTAAATCTGGTTGCGGTAATCTATGTTCTGAATTTTAATTAGCAATTTGGAAACACATTTCCTGTTACAGTCAAACAGAATTCCTCTGGGAGTAGAGATAAAGAAAGGGACAAATAATAAACGCTATTCTTTATGAAATAGGAGTTTGCTTCAGTATCTTGTAAGAGTAACAGGAAAAATTTGGAGATGCACAGAGAATTAGCAACAAGTCAGTGTGAGTTGGAGACAAGTTAAGGGATAGTCACCTAGACTTTGGGAACATGTCTTGAGGAATTCCCAATTTCCAGACAATATTTCCAAACAATGCATTCTAGTTCTTGTTTTGTAATAGCAAAACTGAATAGTAACCAAAGGAAATATGACCTCACATTTGCTACTATTTTGTAGGTCAACTACCACTTAATTTTTACATACTTGCTTTTTATGTAAATTAAACTGTAATCTTTTCAAGAGCTATTATTAGCTGATCTCTCTCCTTTTCATTAATCTCTTTGAAACACACACACATCCTTCCTCTCCACAACCACCATGTGAGTAAACCCTTAGACTTCCAAAGGATATCCATCAGGAGACATCATCGTCCTAATGTCAAAGGTCTCTGCAGTGGCATAGTCTGGCCCTCCCCAAGGAGGGCTAAGGAACACAACATCAGCCTTTAAATGAGAAGCCAACAGCAAGAAATCTCCACAGATGAACTCTATTTTGTCTGCTATTCCATAAACTTCTGCATTATTGCGAGCAAGATTGATCTTAACGGGATCAATATCAATGGCAATCACTAAAAATGGGAAAAGGAAAGATGAGTCAGATGACACTGATTATTAGTTATACAGAACAGTTCCTCTTCTGAGTAGTCTGTTGTTTTTATTTTTCTGTCAAGAGCTTTCTTTTTTTTTCTCATGTTGCCTATGCACTTTTTTTTTGAGCAAGTAGTTTTATTTTATTTATTTTTTATTACAATTTTTAAATTAAGGATCATTGATATACACTCTTATGAAGGTTTCACATGAAAAACAATGTGGTTACTACAATCACCCATATTATCAAGTCCCGCCCCCCCCATTCCCCACTGCAGTCACTGTCCATCAGTGTAGTAAGATATCACAGTCACTACTTGTCTTCTGTGTGCTACTGTCTATCCTGTGACCCCACACCATGTGCACCAATCATGATACCTCACAATTCCCTTCTCTCTCCACCCCGCACCTCCCCCGCAACCCCTTGCCTTTGGTAACCACTAGTCCCTTCTTCGGAGTTTGTGAGTCTGCTGCTGTTTTGTTCCTTCAGTTATCTTTCATTGTTATACTCCACAAATGAGGAAAATCATTTGGTACTTGTCTTTCTCTGCCTGGCTTATTTCACTGAGCATAATACCCTCCAGCTCCATCCACGTGGTTGCAAATGGTACGATTTGTTTCCTTCTTATGGCTTAATAGTATTCCAATGTGTTAATGGACCACATTTTCTTTATCCATTCATCTACTGATGGACACTTAGGTTGCTTTCATATCTTGGCTATTGCAAATAGTGCTGCAATAAACATAGGGATGCATGTATCTTTTTGAATCTGAGAACTTGTATTCTTCGGGTAAACTCCTAGGAGTGGAATTCTCGGGTCAAATGGTATTTCTATTTTTAGTTTTTTGAGGAACCTCCATATTGTTTTCCACAATAGTTGAATTAGTTTATATTCCCACCAGCAGTGTAGGAGGGTTCCCCTTTCTCTGCATCCTCGCCAGCATTTGTTGTTTGTCTTTTCAATGCTGGCCAACCTAACTGGTGTGAAGTGATATCTCATTGTGGTTTTAATGTGCATTTCCCTGATAATTGGCAATGTGGAGCATCTTTTCATGTGCCTGTTGGCCATTTGAATTTCTTCTTTGGAGAATTGTCTGTTCATATCCTTCACCCATTTTTTAAATTGGGTTATTTGCTTTTTGGGTGTTGAGGTGTGTGAGTTCTTTATTTATTTTGGATGTTAACCCCTTGTTGGATGTCATTTACAAATATATTCTCCCATACTGTAGGATGCCTTTTTGTTCTGCTGATGGTGTCCTTTGCTGTAAAGAAGCTTTTTAGCTTGATGTAGTCCCTCCTATGTGTTCATTTTTGCTTTTGTTTCCCTTTCCCGAGGAGATGCATTCAGGAAAAAGTTGCTCATGTTTATATTCAGATTTTTGCCTATGTTGTCTTCTAAGAGTTTTATGGTTTCATGACTTACATTCAGGTCTTTGATCCGTTTCAAGTTTACTTTTGTGTATGGGGTTAGACAACAATCCAGTTTCATTCTCTTGCAAGCAGCTGTCCAGCTTTGCCAACACCAGTTCTTGAAGAGGCTGCCATTTCCCCACTGTATGTCCATGGCTCCTTTATCGTATATTGACCATATATGCTTGGGTTTTTATCTGGGTTCTCTAGTCTGTTCCATTGGTCTATGGGTTTGTTCTTGTGCCAGTACCAAATTGTCTTGATTACTGTGGCTTTGTAGTAGAGCTTGAAGTTGGAGAGCGTAATCCCCCAGCTTTATCCTTCCTTCTCAGGATTGGGTCTTTTGTGGCTCCATATGAATTTTAGAACTATTTGCTCTAGTAGGTTGAAGAATGTTGTTGGTATTTTGATAGGGATTGCATTGAATCTGTAGATTGCTTTAGGCTGGATGGCCATTTTGACAATATTAATTCTTCCTATTCATGAGCATGGGATGTATTTCCATTTATTGGTATCTTATTTAATTTCTGTGCAGGAGCTTTCTTTGAAGACTAAAGGAGATATGGCCACATGTAATAGATACAGTTTAATTAAAAATTTTAAATCAAAATTAGATTCACTTGTGTTGTACCAAGGAATGGTGATCGAAGGAACTGGCTTTCAGAGTTGTCTCATTCAGCCAGCTTTACCAAAGCAAGCAGTGAGAGTTGCCACCATTTCCTGAGAGACAAATCTGTGCTAAGCACTATGCTCTGTGGACTTTAAAGCCTGAGCGACAAACACTTGGAAAGATCACTGACAGCATGTAAAGCCTATCATGCTAAGATCTCAGAGAAGACCAATTTCCTTAAAATGAGGCAACTTCAAAGGATGACAAATTTGAACTTCTTCAGAAAAGTAAATTAAAACACATTTTGACAAACATACATAGCCAATTTATGATGAAGAAATGTAAAAACATCTGTTGATAATGTTTAATGAGACCTTTTAGGTAGAGGGAACAATGTTACATTTCTCCAAATGGGCTTTCATTTAATTTATTTCAATTTCATAATTAGCAATGCAAACATGTTAATTTTAACTCACTCATGTCTTGCAGTAAATAACTCAATGCACCTGTATGTGCACCAGTGTGTTAGCGGCAATATTTTATATTTGGAAGGGCTAAGTGGAATCCTGATGCATATGCCACGATTTTCATGGAAACATAGCTGTTTCCCAAAAAATGCCAGTTTCAAAATTTTCAACAGTGCACTAAATAAATCACTTGAACAATGAATACAAGCACCGATTATATGTTGTAAAGCCATGCATTTACAACGCCATTTCTTCTGTTCTAAATAAATTCATATTTATATGAGAAAACATGAGTATGTCCCTTTCAGCTGCTCTGTATAGACACAGTGGAAAGATATTCTGACAATACCGACACTCAACAGGAAAAGTGACCTTCAGCATCAAATGTATTTTGTTAATCCTCATGTTTCCATCTGTACTTCTTTTATAGGCTGACTTTGTTTTGAGGCCTAACAGAATGGCAACACTCTATGACACAGATGAAATACTGACAAATGTTGGATGATACTGTATAGAACTGCATTGTCCAGAAATGGTAGCCATTAGCCACAAGTTGCTATTACCTTTAAATTGATGAAAATGAAATAATATTCAGAATTTAGATGCTCTGTCACACTGCCACATTTCAAATGCTCAACAGCCACATATGTCTATGGCTACCACCCTTGTCAGTGCAGATATAGAATATATCTGTCCCAGATCTGTTGCTTCATCAGAGGGCAGATATTTTGTCTTGTTATGATACAATGCCAAAACGAAGACAAATGTTACAACTTTTGAGGAAAATCATTTTCATGCAATGAACACTGATTTTTTTAAGCTCACAGGAATGGCTAAACTCGCAAAGGCAGAGAACCTTTAGAGTAAATAGTGAATTCAGAGAAAACAATAAAAGTTATTATTTCAAGTAAACATGAAAATAGCTTTCATCTCCAGGCTGTTAGGAGGTCATATAACATTAGCAAATGTCATGTCCTGGAGCATATGAGATACTGAATAAGGCCAGTTTATCAGCATTACTCTTAAAGTCAATGTTAAGTTTCACTTCATCATTTTCTAGCTTCTATATTAAGCTTTCCAGAATCATACTCTTTCCTAGTTAACATTAAGAACTTTATATGAACTAATGAGAATCAATTGAAATTTACTGAAATGGAAACTGTATGTGTACTATAAAGGCACTGGTGGAAAAAAGCATCTTCAGAGTATGACTTAACAACTGATGTCTCTAAATACCCTATCATACTATCCCCTAAAGAGAATTTAGAAAGAACAGGAATATCAGACTTAGAAAAAAACAAAAACAAAAATCGAATAAAAGCCCTGGCTTCATGACTTAGTGATGCCCATGTGAGCAGACTACTGAGTTTCATGCAGCCTTGTTTTTTTTCTCTGCAGACAGCACAAGGACTACCTATGTGACACGGTTCTGAGGAGATGCGTGGTATAGATGTTTTCTTTTGTGTGATTGCAAAGTCAACCATGAGATGACCTAATATTTAAAAGTCTTTTTTCTAGTGTCTTAGAATGTTAAAGCTAAAAGGTATTGGAGGTTATCTCAGTTTAATGTCTTCTTTAAATTAAGGTTAAATGATGTCCAAAGTCATCAAGTGATGTGTGGCAAAACTGGGACTCTGTGCCCGTTCTTCTCTTCTTCAAAGAACAGTCTTCCATTTTAGTCTTTTTAGTTTTATATAATGTTATAACCTTGGCTCCACCAAGCTGTGTCTGTGTAATTGTGGGCAAGTTACTTCATCTCTTTATTTCCCAGTTTATCTGTGAAATACAGATAATAAAAGATACACCAAACAAGATCACTAAATAAATTAATATATATCAAGCACTTATACCAGCAGGTGATGCAAAGTATATGTGTAATATATGGTATTTTTATTTTAAATATTTGGCGTTAAATTATTAATTATATATTAAATTTCAGCAAAGATAGGCTGAAGGATAACGCAATGTTTACTGAATATATTAAAGTAAATTATTTTCCTTCCACCGATGGCTGATTACCTCTCTTTCCTGTTAAGGCAAACTGAATGGTATTTCCTCCAACTCCACAAAATGCATCTACTACAATGTCACACTTGAAGGACTGACTGACCCGGCCAGCAATGTGCTCAGCAATCTTCTCAGGTGTAACTGAAAACCAGCCCTCTGTGAAGGAAGAGGATTTCTGTTAAGAGGTTCAATTTCAAGAAGCCAAGCCAAGCATAAACAGAGCAAACATTACTTATATGTAACACCCTTAAAAAAAATTTTTTTTTCAAAAAATTATAAATTACCTAGTTTTAGAGAAGAGTTCTACAAAGCTTGCTATAAAAAGGAGAAATACCACTTCCATTCTCAATTTCCACAGAAACAACCACCTCAATTCTTGCCTGATTCTTTTGCAATATACCTCCAATAACTGCATGCAATTCTGAATTTTCAGTTTGAGGTATCAACTATTGACTACTATAGAAAATGAAAAGTTCACTCTTCTAATTGGCCAACTCCACTGAGTTTCCCAATTATTTCATACCTAATGGGGAAGCAATGAACCAGATGTGTACTGGACATTTTGGAAAAATTAAGATATCCAAAGGGTGAGAAATAGCAAAGAGCTGACAGCAAAAGGCTGCAGAGCTGTAGGAATAGCAGAACCCTCACCATTTTCAGAAATGAGGTCCAGAGGAAAGAGGACATTGCCTTCCTTCTTTCCCAACAGAAGAAATTAACTTTTCAGAAAACTATTTATCTGAACAAAATGGTGTACCAATTTTCCCATTCCCTTTCTTCACCATCACTTTAAATGGGTCCTCATTGTTGGGAGAATAAAATAAATAAACTGCTTTTATAGGATCAAAGGCTTTTTTCTTGGGTCAAAAGTCTTACTTCTCCTAACAAACTCCTGTGTAGTTTCCTCAATATACAACATTTTGTAAGTAATTATAAGAGGTTCACAGAACTCCTGAACTTCTATTCCAGAGCAACATGTCTTCATTTTCAATTTATGGACCAATATTTAGGTACCCCAATATGAAACCATCCATTCACAGAATTGAATCAAGTAAGCTGTTTAAGGTCACAGTAGGAAAACAAGAGAAAGAATCCCAAGTTTCCAGCATTAACTCATTAAGTTACATATTTCTGCACTATGTTATTTCTTCATCAGATGTTCTGTTCAATTATCTATCAATTCTTTTTGCTATCTTAGGATGCTACAAATACAGATTAAACCTGAGTCTGATGTTTTAACAACAAATATAAACCCAAATAGAGAGACTGTAGAAAGTAACTGGCCATTGTTCTCTAGAAAATATCTAAGCCATAAGAGACAAAAAAGGGTAAGCACTACTCCAGATGAAAGGAAAATAAGGAAACATGAAAACTAAATGCAGTATGTTATCCTATAATGGAAAAAGAAAAGGTTTAGAGGACATGACTAGGATAATAAACTATGGACTATGAATTATATTGTAATAATATTAAATTTGTAATTTTGCCTTGTGACATAAAAATACACACAATTCTATTTCTTAGAAAACATACACAAAAGTATTAAGGGGTAGAGGGCTACTGGTTCAGAGAAATACACACACACAGAATGATAAAGAAAATGTGCCAAAATGTTAAAAATAGTTGAATGTGGGTAAGGAGATAGGCAAATTTTCTTATTATTCTTGCAACTTCCATGTAAGTTTGAAATTATTTCAAAATAAAGTTAAAAAATTACATAAATACTTTACCTCTGTCTAATTTAATCCCATCATCAAAACGGGAGAAGAGCCTGTATCTCTGGGCCCAGTATTTTGCCAACTCAGGAACAGCAGCAATTTCAGGAGGCAGACCAATTACCTTTCTGTTCTTGGTTTTCTTCTTCTTCTTTTTAATTTCAGCTATAATAAAAAGAATATAGAGAATGCAGATGCTCACTATGAAAAAGAGGAAATCACAGGTGAATTTATTTAAAAGTGTAGTGACATCAAATACTTAACAATCTGGGCTTGCACTTGAGAACAAGTATGTGAACTCATACCAGGAGAAGCAGGAGGCACAATGGACACAACGCTGAGTTCAGATCATAGCCTCTAGTTTGCATGTATTGGCCCCCTGAGCTCTGAAAAGTAACCCAGGCTCTCTAAGATCCACTTTTTTAATACCTCAAGAGGAATGAATGAGCAGTATTTCACCTACTTCAGAGGATTATCAGGAGATAGGTAGAGGTATTATCACAAGTATAAAAGTTATTATGTCTGCTAGATAAGACACTGCTTTAGTTGGTGATTTACAGAGATCCAAATGTTTCCCTTCCCTTCTTTAAAATAGTATCTCCCAAGGATTGATTAAGCTCTAAGTCTCAGCTCATTAATCCTCCGAACTCAGCCATGATCTAGAAGTCCCACAACCTCCGTGAAATGCAAACAGGTGTCATTAGCTCCACTGAGTAGAAAAGGGCCTCATTCACTCAGAAACTGACTTTTTCTTAGATAAACAATTTTTACTAGTTTGGTTATTTAGTTTTAATTCTGAGATTAAAGAAGCAACTTAGAAAGATGAGAGTATGGTCACAGCTAAGTTTAATGATAAGAAGTAATGTTGGCAAATAAAACACTCCTTACATTTAAATGGTCCCCAAGGATAGGACTGTCTTAATATGGTCATTGCAAATAGCAAAAGGTGTCATCAAAAGCAAAGTGCAGCGTGTGTTTCTTAGGAGAGGGGGACACTGACATTCTGAGTAAACAATTCCTTACTGTACAATACCACCCTGTACGTGACTTAACATTAAGTGATCCAAAGTAGTAAATGCTAGTTAGTATTCTCCAGATCATTCTGACAACTGACATCTTCCAAATGCTCCTGGGATGGTGGCATAACCTCAGGTGAGAACTACCAGCACTGTGACTAGTAGTGATTAGGCAGGTAGGGTAGGGCAGGAAATGGGATGGAGGAATCAGACAACTTGGCACTCCTCGCTGTGCCACCTTCCAGCTGTGTGAGCTCAAATTTCTTAGTTTCTCTGAGCTTTACTTTCCACACTTAGAGAATGGGGATAATTCCACCTATCTCCCTGAGCTGCTTTGCACATTAAGTGAGAATAAAGGCACATGAAAGCATTTCAGAAGTCTGCAAATATTACATGAATATCAGTTGTATAATGACAATAAAAAAAACTTAACCTACCTTATGTATGCTACTGAGAAAGGCAAAGAACTAAGTGACACAAAGATCACAGGTTTACACACACTTAGGTCCACAGAGAAAATACTAAGGTCCAAATAAGGCATTTTCTTCACTACTAAATTAGGAAAGAAACCATCACAACAAATATAATTGCTTCATTAGGGCGAGAGTGAAATAATTCATCAATAAAACTGAATACTCTGTCACATGAAAATTTCTACCTTATAAAATTCTCAGTGTTCTACTGTACACAATTATTTTTTAAATTATGAAAGAACATTTGGTGTAAATTCAAATTGTACAGAAAGGTATAAAGTAAAAGTGTGGCTCTGTTCTCCATTCATTACAGCCAACTACTATAAATATTTTGTCAACATACCACCCAAAAACAAACTATCTCTATTAACATCCATGACAAAAAGCAAAAAGAAGAAAAAAGAAAAGAAAGCCAGGGCAATACCAAATTTCAAAAGGAATAAAAGGGATTGGCCCATGGGAACAGTTGAGCAGTGCAGACCAATCTTAATGGCACAGGTGGAGGCCTGCAAACACAGTTTTCCCACGTGCTTTCCCTTCTATTTTATTTACTCTCTTAGTCAAGAGTGTGGTGTGCTCTGTGTGCCAAAGCACAGCCATCAGCACATTTACATTTAATATGCCTTCTCTCAAAAGCATTCATGGACATTAGTAGAAAACATATATAAAAAATGTATTTATCTAATATCTAAATCCATTAGCAGACTGAAGCACAGTCAGTCTTACCTGCAGTTTCTATGTGAAGAGAGTCTGGTGTAACCTGAGTAACACAATCTTCCTTATCTGTAATGGCTGCTACTGTGCTGGCCCTTCCGTTTTTTCCTGTTTCGAGTTCACCAGTTGAAGACGTGACATGATCCTTCTCAGGTTCTGGAGTGCTTGTCCCCAGAGGGTCGTTGTCTTTTGTAACAGACATTTCCTGTTCCTCTGAATCAGTACTTGTGCAAGTGTCTTGCACATTGTCATGAGAAACTGACTCCTGTGATGCTTTCTCATCCACTGGTTCATTTACCCACTTTAGGAATTTTTCCACCTGAAATTTCAGTTGTCACAAGTGTGAATTAATTCCAAATTACACAGAATATTACCACCTGTTTTAGCTTTACTATTCATGACTTGACTGATATGCTGTGTCATGATCATTAGTGATTAGATTACTAATCTAATCAGATTACTCTGATATGTTCACTGTATCATACAAGCTAATGTGAGTAGGTAATTATGAGCTAACTATAGTATCTAGACATATCATGACCTTAATTTTTCAAATTTTATGGAGCTTTCTGTAATGGCCCAGGCTACAAGCTACATTAAAGGGTACTCAGCATCAAAGATAAACTCTAAAAAGATTTGTGCCAATTATCTTTTAATGAAGCAGTAGAGTCAGTAAAATGATCCCTAAAAACTAGGTTTCTGCTTCAAATGTTAACAAGGCTCCAGGCCAGGTAACATATGCCTCTTGCAATTTTCTGAACAAGAATGGTCTTCATAACAATCTTCATCACCATCCTAAGAGTTAGGAAATGAGAACAAAAGATGGACATGGTCAATAACCCAGAACCTTCCTTTTAGGAGATTGTGCCTACAGAGCATCAGATCTTTAAGGACACAACAGCCACATTTTTTCTTCAATACTTAGCAGTTATATTTCTGCTCTTCAACTATAGATGAATGTATGGGGCCTATCTCATCCAACACATTACAAAAAGTCCCATCAGACTGATTGGGAAATTGTTCCAGATATAACCAGTACCACTAAAATATTAAAATATCACCAGCAATCAACCAATCTGAAATATAATAAAAATAGAAGCAGTTATAAATTTGTAACATGTTTTGGAAAAATGCTGAAGTTAGGAAGGCTAGTTCCCTAAGGGTAAAACAGTCATCACAGGGGCCGGAACTTTTGTTCCATTGCCTGAAGAGCTGCTGAAGATGGGACTGACACAAAGGTCCTGCTCACTAGCAGATGTTTTCTTATGTAATGGAGAAGGATCACTCATTAGGCCTAGCAGAAAGAACTCCGACTACTTTTGTGTTCCAGGTTCTTAGAGAGCAGGTACAGCAAGGTCCACAAGAGGGGATAGGAATATTCCATGAGAGTGGACAGGAATATTCCAATTAACAATGTGAATCACTCAATTAGCACAAGACTATTAGGATGAACTTGCAAAGTTTGACTGATCACCTCTAGATAACCTAAAAAATTAAGGCTTATAATAGATGCGGTAACAGAAATTAGACTTCCAGGATCCTACTTAGCCTGGAATAGATGAGAGATAACCAGCCTGTTACTACTATGCAAGGCAATGTTACCTATTTACCTTCCCAGATACTACTACTTTGTAGCTTTTAAAACATCCCCCTTTCATACTGCTTCCAAATTACTTTTTTCAAATTTAGTTCCCACAATATATGCCTTTAGAAAGTAAGTTATAAACCAATCTTAGGTACCATTTACAAAATTTTAAGTATATCTGGTAGAAACAGGTTTCCCACTTGAAAACAATTTTAAGGAGTCAAGCTCACAAATGAGATTCTATTGTAAATATTTATACATACCTTACTCAAAGTTTTGCTTTTCTTGAGAAATGTTTTTTCTGACTCTTCAGTAAAGAAGATGTGTTTGTTTTTCATATTTATCTGTCTTCTCATGTCCAAGAACTTTGACTTGTACTTCACATTCTTCTGTAGAAACCTTACCCGCCGATGACTGAAATTTGAAATTCCACCGTATCTTACCAAACCAAAAGAAGGTGACTCAGACCTTAAGTTCTATGAGTTTGTTTCCTTACATAAAAAAAGATTAACAATTTACACTATTTTTCTGTTAGCAGCCACCATTTTCACTTTTCTTAATTTTGCAAATTATGAAATAAAATTCAAACTGCAAGGAGTTTAAGGTCTAGCTTATGTGTTAATTCTCAGGTAAATGTGAAACAACAAAGTTGGGAATAGCAACATGTCTTTTATATAGAGCAGAAAGCAAAAATTATGTAGTAAAATATAATTAAGAAAGAATAGGAAATAAATTTTTTCTCACTGTGATGTGTTACCAAAGCTCTTTAACACTTAGCTGAATATGTTTATCTTAAAAGTGGTCACTAAATTCTTAACCTAAAATAATCCAAGCTTACCAAAGAGGCAAACACCTGTTATCAAAATAATTAAGAGAATGTCTGCTCATCTACCCATTTGAATTTTTCAGGTCCTGAAATACATATATTTGCTATGAAGCCTTCTTTTGACTACATCAAACCTCTTTTAACTGCCTCTCCTATAGATTGGAGACTTAACAGTGTAATACAAAATTTAGTATAGAATTTAGCACTTATAAACTCATGAATGGTTTGGTTTTAAATGTCAGTTGTTATCTTTTAGCTATATTAGGAACTTCTTTATAAAAAGTCTTTATCTTGTCCTTCTTTTTAAAGTAGAGTCGGGTACCCTAAATAGGAGTAGAGCTAAGGTAAATCGCAGGTCACAGAATAAATCCCTATGAGTGAATACTAGGAAGAGTTAACTCAGTAATTTCTCAATAAAAATTACATGTGGTTAGAAATAAATTCTGCCAGGAATTTAAACATGGCAATACCAGGAAAATGTCTTATATTACTAATCTTTATGAGCCTTAGCCTTAAATGATTATACAAACTACAACTGTCTTGAAGTATCAAGACAAAGAGAAAATAAATAATTTTAAAAAATATTCATAGGATCATTTTTATGAGCATGCATTTTTTTAATTTTAATTTTTTATTAAGGTATTATTGATATACACTCTTATGAAGGTTTCACATGAAAAATCAATGTGGTTACTACATTTACCCATATTATCAAGTCCCCACCCATACCCCAAATGCAGTCACTGTCCATCAGTGTAGTAAGATGCCACAGATTCACTATTTGCCTTTTATGAGCATGTATTTCTGAGCTGATTTGGATTCAATTTGTAAGTCAACCTTGAGATTTATGCCCTTTTATGGCTGATTTCATAATGTGTAGGTATCCATTAAATTTTCACAACTAACAAAATAAGTCTCAATCTTCAGAAACATCAAAGACCTTAATCTTTGTTTAAATCACTGGTGCAAGCTGACATCCATGGCGGGTCTTAAGTATGCCTTAACTACTCAATCCAGTCTTTGTCAGATGCAGGAAACATTTCAGTTTTCTGATATTTAATGCTTGGGCATTTAATCCCAGAGAAAATTTTTATTTTCTGGACAGAAATGTTCAGAGCAGCTTTATCTGTTAATAGTGAAATGCCACAGACAATTCAAGTGTCCTTCAACAAACAAATGGTTGAACAACTATGGTACATCCATGCTATTAAGCATTAAGAAGGAATGAGCTATCGGTACAAGCAATAACCTGGGGGGCCTGCAAGGACACATGCTTAGATCTTAGGAACAACCCAGATGTACATACAGGATGATCAATTAAACACACAAGGATCAGATATATGTGCGTGTGCTGATATGGCAGGGTGTTCATGGTACAGTGTTGAAGGCAAAATATGCAACATATATAAGAAAGCAAGCCACAGAATATGTATGGTATGATTCCATTTTTGTGTTTTATAAAAAGGGAGTAACAAGTGTGTGTGTGTGTGCATGTACATAATTATAAAAGTAAATTAGGAAGATAAATGCCAAACTGCCTATCTATGGGGAATAACTTGAAGGAAAGATTTTCTCTCTTTTTACTTGTTTTAGGTTTAATTACTTTCATAATAAAAAGAAAAAAGACCACTGCAGCTTTGAACTTTTCATGGCATCTACACAGATGTAGACACAGGAGGTGCTAAGTGTAAAGAGAAAAATGTTTAGAAGTCTCAGGAGCTGGCTTGCATCCCTTCTCTGGGAAATTATGTGGTCTTCACCAAGTCAAAATCTCTGTAAGCTGCAGTTGCTTCATCTATGAAATTGGAACAACAGTGGATTGCGATTAAGCACAACTGAGTTACACACGTGAAGACATCAAATGTACAGTGATATCTCTAAAATTTCTACCAACAAGAGTGTTTTAATTATACCATCGCAAATCCTATCCCATACATAATCGTTATTAGCTCTTTGGATATCAGAGAGCTTTAAGATAACTGAAGAGGTTAAGATTTCTGAAGACAAAGCATTTATGTATAATTACTTTTGTCCAGAGCCATGCTTGAATCCTAGAATGGAACCACTGTCATCAAAGTCTGAATCTGGGTTTTCATCAATGTCCAGTTCATGACTAAACAAATAAACAAAAGGTAAATAGTAGTAAGTCATTACTTGCAGAGCCCACCAGCTCAGGCAAATATAAAAAGGTACACGTAGTCAATCTATGCAAACTTCCCCACCACAACAATCAATCGCAGCTTACAAATCTAGGAAGACAGAAGAGTACTTTAATCAGGATTTTCCAAATGAGAGAAAGTACCTACCAGTGTTTGGAACATAGCACTAAGCACTCAATTGTTAAACCATGTCAAGTAGTTATCTCTATTCCTGAACATATACAAATATAGATCTCTCCATCCTCCTTTGGAAAAACACCAGTAAAAGTATAGGATCATTCTAGATAACCCAGGATCATCCATCTATTAGGGATGCGTTCCAGTGCTCCCTACACCCTGGGCAATAGGACCAAGTGAAGAAAAATGGTGAGAAATAATTCTTACAAATTAAGTTAAGGTCACTGTACCCACTAGGTCCCAGGAAACATACACATAGTCACTGCCTCTGGGAACTAATGGAGGAGTTAACAAGCAATGTCTACCACGCAGAAGGAACACACTTATAGACATACTTCTAAGTACTGAGTTACTGCGCCTCCAAAGCTTGATTACTGTTTCTCTAAAAGCTGTATGGAGCATGAAGGTGTTATGTAGAGCACTTCATTTCCTGTCAGAGAAGTAAAATGCTTTCAGCTAATACCCAAGTTCTGTAATGTCCATCCTTTCCTTGTATTTCACAGCATTAACATTTGACCATATATCCTACCTTCCACTATTCTCTACGTGTTTGATTATGTACATCACTGCCTCCAGAAGAGTTGGTCTTTAGCCTGAGAGCTGGCATTGTTGCTATGTAACTGAGCAACGTGCTTATTTTTGTCTTGTCTTAGTATTCCTATTTGTAGAATGAAAGCATTGGACTGGATATTGGAGGTCTATTTTAGCAATAAAATTCTGTATAATATGTACTAAGACTTTTGGGGAAAAAAAATCAGGACTTCCTCCAGAGAGACCATATCTACTTATATATTATTAGTTAAAAGTTATCATCCATTGATAGCTACTGTCAGACGTATTACATGCTAGGTTCCAGTCCTCCCAGTAAGCTCACAAAGAGGTAACATGGAACTTGCCTCCTTTTGAGTTTGCTTGGCTTATGTTCAGGTGGATCTTCTTCACTCTCATCTCCATCAATACCATTGGGGTGTACTCTTTCTTTGACTGTGTTTGCTTCTGAAGACTCCTGTGAATCTGAAGAGGCAGAGATATTACAGTGGTTTTTCCCCCATGGTTAGACAACTCTTCTGCCATTTACAAAGGCAATCAAAACATTTCAGTGCCTTTTCTACAAACTGTATGTGCATGACAGGCATAGTGCTAGACCACATCTACCTATTCTGTATATCTATATGCAGAGACTGAGCATAAAAAAATGTAGCTATGTCCATTAAAGTTTAGAAGTTTCCACAATCTAACTATTTAAAAAGCAAACTAGAACTATTTATCTTCACAGCTGTCCAGATCTACATAAATTAATATATGAAGTTACCTTTGTGATAGCTGTCAGCTATCACATTTTGATGGAATTTTAATCTAAATGACTATAAAGACAGCATGATCACATTGATTTAAAATTGATTGCTCTCTATGAAGAAGCAAACACAGTTAACTGTGTCTAATACAGCTGTTAAATTCATAGTGGAAGTTAACAGAAAGATAAGCACCACCTTTTTTTAAAAAGCATATTTTTAACATGTGGTGCTTTCAACTGAGGCATATGTCTGTCTTTGTTCCTTTTCTTTAAACTAGAACCAAGTGGGTGGGTGGGACTACAAGTGGAGAGGTGCCTGCAGTGTAGGCAGTGGGAAGCTCTGACTGTGTGGGGGCAGAATATTTCAGGAGACCACCCAGTATAAAGTATGCTTACACAGAAATGCAATATACACCTTCTGTTTTCATCTCAAGGGAGGATCTGAAACAAATCAAAATCTAGAATTCTCAAGTTGATCCCAATGGCAGTCACACTGGAGCTAATTATAGAAATGGCTAATTATATACATAAGTAAGAGAACAGACAACAGAAACATTCAGCCTATACATGTGACTTGGGAAACAGGTCACAGAAGGCAGACTGTGAGGTTTACAGCATTTGACAAAGGAAAAAACTGGAAGACAAGGGAAGATACTCAAAGGAAATAACATGAAGTAGTAAGATAGGGACCAATACATTGACCAATATATATACTTCATGGCCAAAATAAGTACAAAAGTAATTGGGAGGGTATAAAAGAGTACCAAAAGACTAATATAAAATAATCACAGAAAGATAAAAGGATGAAAATAACACCAAAATAGAAAGGCAGAATACTGTTCTGAAGTAAGCTCCACTGTAAGAGCCCACAGAAAAGAGAAATAAGAAAGTAAAGAGGGCTCTTTAGTAACTTTCTAAAGGAAACTCTCAACTGCAATCTGCAAAGAGCAAAGCAAACCCCAACATTAAGCAAAAAGCCCAGACCTTCTGTTTCATATGGAACAAAGCTAAAAAACAGAGTCCTTATAAACAAGACTTTTCTAGCACCAAACATCAAGGATGCTAAGACAACATCTTATTAGTGGGCTTCAGGAAATTCCCAAGTTATCAATACTTCCTCCTCCCCCATTTTCCTGGGGGCCATCAGTTGGAGAACCCTTCTCCCTGGCAAGAACATGCTTACACACTCCACTCTAACTTCTCTTAACGTGCCTCTGACTGGTTTCTTTAGTCCTGAGGGTGGCACCAGTGTGCACGAAGAGGTTTTTTTTTTAAATATCACTTAGGCATGAGTCAATTATTTTCCTATTCTGGATATTTTATGAGAATCCTGAAATCAACCCTCCCAGTTATAAATTAATACCATGCCCTGTTGAGATTCTCTACAGAGCAAGACATCATTTATCCCTAATGAATTTCAGATATGACTCAAAATCATACTTGCCTAATGTCAAACATGTAGTATGAATATCTCTCTAACATGACTACTATAAACTCATTTGCTCTGAAGAAACTTGCAAGTCCCAAACTCACTGTAAATTAGATTTCTCGAGGGATATCCAAGTTTTAATTCACTGGCCACACCAAGGTATAAGAGGAAGGAATGTGATACTTTTGAGAAAGGGTAACAAGCAACTTGTGATATAAAAGTAAGACGGATCATTTCATTACACCACCATAAAGGATTAGTGTTATCTTGTTATTAAACAGATTCATTTTCCTAACCATTACTTAGTAGGGTAAGTCTTGGCTAGTCTTACCCTGAGCTGGTTGGTTTGTGCTGCTATTCCCAGACGAGGTGCTTTCCTTGGCTCCTCCATTACATGGTTCTCCTTGGCCAGAAGCAGGGCATTCTTTTCTGCTGTTAACTTCACTTAGCCCCTGATGCCCATCACAGCTTACAGAGGAATCCAACTGGCTCTGTTCTACGGCCTCTGAATTCAGACTTATGTTACTAATTCCATCGAGTATTTCATTATGCTCTTTATCACTTGAACTACAGCTTTCACTATCAACTGTAACAGATGGGGATGGGAAAGAAATTAAGTCTGCTTTCACACAACTTTCATCATTCTCACTGTCAACTTCTACTTTAGACTCACAAGTACCTGTATCACAGGTTTGTGAGGCATCAAAAGTCCAACCCTGAGCTTCCCAATAGTGGAACTGTTCCAAATAATACCAATAAAGTTGGCTGTAGTGTTGTTCCCATTCTTCCTTTGTATCAGGAATGTTCCAAGGTTCAGAACATAGAGTTTGATCTGAATGTTTTTCTTGCCAGCTTTGCCACAGCAGCCCTCCACCATATTCATTCCAATACTCTTCCCATTTCTTTGTAATTTCTAGCTTTGGAGATAATGTATTTTCAGCAGGAAGATTTTCAGTTTCAGTGTCTCTTTTGGTTTGAGGGTTACACGTTCTGGTTTTCTCACACTGGTTAACTGAAGATGGATCATCGGAAGCCAGAATGTCATCCTCTTCATATTCTTGTCTCCAAGATTCTCTCATAATTTCATCTAAGTACTTCTTTTGATGTTTTTTCTTTTTCTTTTTTATTTTAACTTTATTTCTACTATTCATAGACACCTACATAAAATAACAAATATAAAATGTATTTCATCAACTGTAAGACAAAATAGAATCCAAGTCTTTTTTGATGTCAAATGAAACAAAACACACTCAAACTCCCACCCTGGGCTTTCAGTTATAAAAACAAGGGGATGTTACTATCTAAATTTCCAAAAGCAGGAACAATCACATCTGGGACACATCACAACTTGTAGTGTTGGTTAATTTATAAATACACACATTTAAGATGAGTGGAATACTCTAATTTATGAATGCATTAGATTTTGGATAAAAAAATTCCATGTGGTATTGAAGAAAACTAAGAAACAAAATAAAAGTAAACCAATACCTCAAAATTCTTATGTGCAGACACCCCACCAAACTGAAGTGGCAGTCCCATGCTTCTCATGAGCTCAGCCTCAGAATCAAGTTCACTTTCATCTAGGTCCATGCCTTTGCTGTCATGTGACTCCGTAGCGCCCTGGGAGTAGCCATCTTCCTCTTCTTCTGTAGCATGGTCTCCTACAGATAGCATTTGTTAGTTTTAGAGAAAATTTAAACACAGGTTTTATCAACCTTAGACCCAGATTAATGCAAATGGTTTAATTGTTAAGAGGAGAAAGAAAAGGAACTGATGACAATATGGACCAGTAAAAAAATAGCAAACTAAGAATCAAGAGACAATTCCTGGTCTGTCTTTGCCTGGCACTATCCATCCAGCTGCCCATTCAGCTTGTGTTTACTGAGCATTTCCTCTGTGCTGGATATAAGAAGGAACCTGGTAGAGTAACTACAGGGGAAATACTTCCATTCACATTCTTTTTCTGCAGTATTACCAAACTAAATCAATGGATTTAAAATAATGATTTGTGAAGTTATTTTAGGAGCTGGTAGGAGAGGTGAGAGGTACGTCTTCAGGGCCCTCATGGGTACTGCAATAACAATTGGGATTTACATCCTGGGACTCTGTGGGAAAGTAGATCTAATAAAAGCATTCTGCTATTAGAAGTCTGAAATCCACTGAACTGACCGATCCTTTCAAGTCCTCCAATTCTAGGTCTTATTGAACCTGCTTTGTTAAAACAAGTGTTACTTTATCTTAATATGGTTACAAAAAGTAGGTCATACCATTAACTGGACAACCATTCAAATACTCTATTAACAATTTTAAATGTGAGATAAAAATCACTTTCTATTATTAGCATACTCAATTAGGTCTGAGCTGCACTCCAGCTAAATGATCTAAGGTAACAGACAGTAAATTTCCCATAGCAAACATGGAGACTGAAAAAAAGAAATCTTATGTGCACACATTCTACTAAAACAAAGGGGGGATAAAGGCATTTAAATAAGGAAGGGGATTCCACTCACCATCCCAGTAAATGAATTTATGAAAGCTCAGGAGAGAGCAAACTAGGGACAATGAATCAGCTAAGAGTTATGCTCCTTTCATGGTATATGTATTTCTTACGTTCAGTGGGAGCCTAGTGTCTAAAGTAACCTTACTTGTGCAGCATTACATTGAAACGCAAACTCAACATTTCATCTAGTGTTTAATTGAAGAAATGGTGATTGTTCCATCATTGCGAGAGTTAAAGGATTTTCAAGGGTAACATGACACATTTTACTTGTGCTGATTTTAGCCTATTAATTCATGCTGCCATTTCCTGTGTCTAGAGAAACATAAAAGATCTGTGTGGAAAGAACAATTGGGGTCATGATAGGAAAATCTAAGAGAGCTCAAGATGGTTTTTAGGTAACTAGGTGAAGCTCACAGTATAGACCAAATTCTGTTTATTATTCGGGAAAGTTAGCCCAGATGGTAGCCTCTTTACTTTAGGCAAAAAGACTATGGACGTTCACTTGGAATTCATCCTGAATAATTTATCTGTACAAAAGTATTTAAACAAGGAGGCCATTAAGACAGGTGGCTCTGCCTTGGTAGCTCATGTAAGCAAACCAAAATCTAGGCCAGAGTCAAAGCATTTGTATCTAAGAAAATGAAACTTAAAAGCCACCAATCACGCACAGCCAACTATGTTTTCCACTGCTTAAGCTATAACCAATCCAATCACTTCCCTGCGTGGCGCCTGCATCTTCTCTATAAAACCCTTCCTCTGGCTCCTGTCATGCAGCGTACCTAACCACCTTTGGTTTGGTGCTGCCCAGTCTTCGTAGATGTATGCACAAATAAACTTGAAAATTTTTAATGTGCCTCAGTTTAACTTATAACACAATAAAATTCTGCTAAAAAATATATGTTCTCTACTTTCCAAAGCTTCAAATTTTGGGTTGCTTTCATCCAATGGTGACAACTCAGGAAGAAATGCTACACAGGGAAAAAGAGGCTACCTTAGGTCCACACAGGAACCAGCTACAGGGAAAGAAGAGATGCTCTGATAGGGGCTATAAAGCCACGTTATAATAAACAATAAGGACTATCTATAAGAACAGAATATTTGTCATTTATAATTTTTATGCTAACAAATCAATACAGTATTATAACAAGTTAATACATATTAACAAGTTAATAATATTATAACAACTTAATACACCATTATGGTTAGTTTGAGCAAAAAAGAGCTATAGAGTTTTATACTGTATTACCTGCATTGCTGCCACTGTCTTTGACAAAGTAGCCTTTTAATCCTAAATTGCATAATTTTCGATCTCTGTGAAGCAAATTAAACAGTCAATATTGAAGTAAACTCAATTATAAATTCATAAAGAAAATAAAACAAGTTCAAGTCAGCATAGATTAGTTAATAAAAAGTTAAAGAACAGAAAACCAATCTGCTACTATATTTTCCTCATCTGGAATATGGAGGTAGTAATACATATTTTATGGGGTTGTTACAAAGGGTGACAGTTTATGTAAAATATTTAGTACATACAACATGGCAAGCATTTACAACCACTAATTATTAAAAATGAGTGGTAGTTCTGGATACTGGGGGAAGAATTCAATCCTCCTTATGATATATATAAACAATGAAGGTGTTCCCTAAATTTACTGTAAGAAGTGAGCATAGAAATGGAAAGATTTATCTTATACATATATAAATCCACATGCAGACACAAGTCTATTTGCAAATAGAACAAATTAGCCATTGCCTAGTAGACAGGACATTCATGGTCCAGGCAAAGGCTGTTTTGGGGAGTACCATACAATGAAGTTCTTATTCAAATATTTTATGAAGCTGAAACATAACAAGACAAAACAATCCAGTCTCATGATTTTTAAAAACAGTGAATGGTTAAACCTTTCTTTACATATGTACTTCTAAATTTTTCTCTATTTACTAAGATTGGAAATCATATAACCAAAATAAACTTAACAGACCACTTGAAAAGGGAGGAAATGTTGCTATTATTATCTTTCTACCAGTAAATTCAGCTGTAATAAACTCCATCATAACTGCCATAACAAGGTCGTCTTCAAGTAATAGCTAATACTACTTTTCTAATGGACTTACCTATAATAAATCCAACAAAATGAAATTCTTGTGTGCTTAATATATTTTTTGATACTTTATAAAACATAAAGTGACTCTCAGCAGGGCAGTACATGGCAGAGGGGATGAAGTGCAAGCATGCATTGGTAGCATGCCCACCGGCCCCCAAGGCATGGGACGGTGGAAGGGGCCAGGGCAGTGGGGAGAGCAGCAAGTGCAGAGGCATCAATCATGTGCCATCAGCACCCAAGGACATGGGCACTAAGCTGTCGGGTGGAGGAGAGGGCAGATATGGTTGCAAGACTGGTCACGTGTATGGAGGATAATGATAGCCAAGAGGCTCCTTGTTTATGTGTGTACGTAAAATACGCATATATACTGCCTAATGTTGTCTGCCAAGAGAGCGCAGAAAGATGAAATTCCAGGAGCAGTGAGCATAATGAGCACCTAGGTCTTGGTTTATGCATAGTATTCTACACTAAAAGGAACCAAGGTGCCTTGGAGAAACGGCAATTTCAAGCTGAAGCACAGACTATAAAAGATAAACTAGGATCATCTTATTATGTTGGTTTGGAAGAGTTCAAAGAATGCCAGTGACACAGCAAAAGGATACAGGAGACACTCAAGGGACCTCCACTAGCCAAAACCGAGACAGTTGAATACAAAACAAATAACAATAAAAATGGAATATAACCCATTAATAAACTAACAGTTTAGAGTCCATGTTAATATAAATAAAGGAAAAAACAAACACATGAGAGAGAAGGGAAAGTGCTCCATATAGAATGCAAACTAATAAAAACAGAAGCAAAGGCAGTATAGCACAGAGAAGACAAGTAGTGACTCTATAGCATCTTGCTACGCTGATGGACAGTGACTGTAATGGGGTATGTGGGGGACTTGATAATGGGGGGAATCTAGTAACCACAGTGTTGCTCATGTGATTGTATATTAATGATACCAAAAAACAAAAACAAAACAGAAGCAATGAGGGAAACAGAATCATTCTGGCAACCTTCAGAGGTAGCTGACTCAGACATGAACATGTGTCATGTTGGAATATCTGCCGACAAAATACTAATTCATAGAAAGGGAACCACTGTGATTTTACAGTGGAGAAACCTGGGAAACAGCAACATTAGGAGATGGAGGTCAATGCCACAGTGGTGGCATGGGTCTATAGAAAGTGACTCCCGAAGGGACGCAGAGCCAAGCACAGGACCCTTTCTGCAGCATTCCTGCCAAGAAGGCATGGCCTAGTTCTGTGCCTATGGAAATGTCAAAGAGACCCAGGTTAAGTAAGGTTATCCTACAGAAAGTAAAGTCTGTACTTTTTAAACTGCTGAAGGCATGAAAGGAAGGGAAGAGTAAAGAATTTGTCCAGATTGGAGAATAATGGCAAGACAGAAGTAAATGTAACATGTGGAACTACGTGGAACGCTTCATCAGAAAGGTAAGAGAAACAGTTGGGAAAGCTGGGGAAATTTGAATCCTTCTTTTGGTAAAATACACAGTGGAGATTAAGGAGTGATGGAGAATCTCGTGGTCTTAAATGGCTCAGAAAAAGACTAATGATTATGTGTGTGTACATGCACGTATGTGTATGTGTATGGAGAGGGAGAGATGAAGCAAATGTAGTTAATCGTTCACACTTCGTAAACTTGGGTGAGGGGAATATGGGATTTCCCTGAACTGTTTTTTTGTTAAGTTTTAAATTATTTCAAAATGAATTACCTAAAAAATAACTAAGTAATTAAAGCCTATTATTTATAGCACAAGCAAATTTATAACAAAAATCTACCACTCCGTCATTTCTGCATTTTCCTATCTATGTTCTATTCCAGGCTTTGCATATAAATATACAAAATTTTTACATAATTGTAATCAGAGTAGGTATTTTATATTTAGGTATATTAAGTAATACAAGGTATCTTTTCATGTTACCGCACAGCCACTGTAATGATTGTTTTTAAGAGTTCCGTAACATTGTAATTCTGTGTCTTCTTCATACGGATAACTTATAGAAACTTAAGTGTGTGGAGAAAATAGGATTACTATTCTAATTACAGAGTTCATAAGATGTATGTTAATATACTATCCTCAGAAAATAAAAATCAGTTACACTATTGTGTTTTACTTTGTGCCCTTGAGGGGAGGTGTACAAATAATCCTACTTAGTATGAGAATCAACTCAATTACTGAGAAGTTGTTTGGCACCTATGCTAATGCTTACTTTCTATGTTTTCTGCTATACGGTACTAATCTTTCAGTTTAATAATTTATTCTAGAATTCTGCTGACAATCAAATCTGTTGTTTTAAGAGTCTGGAACAGACCTTTTCCTGCCTGCAAAGTCAAAATTACACTTACAAACTCTGAACTTCACCCTGTCTCCCACTCCCAAGTACTTAGCAATGACTACTGACAACAATTTCAAGATCTTATCTCCAAGTTATTTTTGTTCGAAGGAGTTCTAATTTGTCTGAACATTAAGTGATCTGAAGGAAAAAACCATTCTTTTCTCCTTAATAATTCTGAACTCGAATGTAGCTTCTAAAAGTGAAGTAGAGCTTCTCAGTTTTAAGAATATGTATGAAATTATCCATAATGGAATAAATGCATGTTTTAGTTCAAAAAGACTAAATTCAAAGTAATAGATTTTTATGCTAATTAAGCTGTGCTTTAAATAAAGTCACTTTAATTGAAGTACAGTCATATGTTGCTTTCTACAGGTATTGCATGAGGATTTCTCTCAACTCTTTATATTTTATAACTTACATTCCTTGCTCTTTTTTTTTTGGAAAGGAGGCTTCATGAAGACAGCACCAAGACTCTACTGGGCTGCAAGCTAAGAACTAAGTGTGTGGCCTTGGTTGGTACCATATGCGAGAGGACTCTCTTTTCTTGGTCTGTACCTCCAACATACAGCCAGGTAATCTTTTCTAGTGAGCTCCAGAGCCCCATCACAGTGCCAGCCTGCATGCCTTATGGGGACTAGGCTAGCTTAACAGGTCATGCCAGGTCCTGAGAAAGGAGCAGAGAGACCCTTCTTCATGGATGAGAGGTGAAACTGGTGTCCAAGGTTATTACTAGTATGTACCAAGGCTATGGAGAATGAGGTAGAAAGATAAGCAAAGCAGAGAGAATGCCAGCTTTTAAACTTTTATGAAAACTGTTTTCTGCTTAGGCAACTTTCAAGTACCTCTAAGAGCATTCATCACTGGGAAAGATGGATTTCTGATGCCTGGTATTCAAATTTCCTGTTATACTTGTTAAGTGTTTTCTATAAAGCACCTGCTCTATCAACTAAATCCACAGAGTATGGTGATTCTGGATGAGTACTTGAACGTGGCACACTGCAAGGACTAAATAAACCTTAACTGCTGAGTTAAATTGCAAAGCGAAGACCAGGCCTGGATTGTAGTAACCCCACTAAGAGCCTTGACTGAGCAGTTCATCATCTCTTGAATACAACAATCGTCACTACCATGCCAAAGTCATCCTTTTATCACAGTACCTAACACATGGGTAGGCAAAATACACGCTGAAGTAATGATTCTCAGAAATTTCTGAAGTACTATAAGCAATTTCTCTACTGAAAACGGACTGTGGATTAGTTTCAAACAGTAAAAGGGGAAAGAGGTCTTTCTGAGAGTGCCGCAATGGGCTCCCAGAAATACTATGTGACTTGCCCAAGGCCCTTCAGCTAAGTTTTGGTAGAGGAGAGGTGTAAACAGATAGATATTCTGTGTCTAAGGCTGGTGCTCTTAATTTACAGCTCAGGAACTTGTGGGGAAAAACTCAACAAATGACTTTGTTGTGCTGTATACAGAATACTAGAGATCACTACCAGACACTGTCACATGGGTCTGATCAGAGGTAAATACAGGCTCTTTAGTTTCCAGAATCTATCTCAACTAGAATACATATGTGAAAGTATCACAGGTCACCATCTGTTCTAATGGCTTTAGATCTCTTTAATATCTTAATCAGGAAGAATCAATAAGATCACATGTTCTAGACTAACAAGAGGACAGTAAAAAAGCTTTGGAGTCACACAGACCTGGGGTTAGTGTATTCACCTAACTGGCTGTGTGATTTTTTTTAAGACCAATACTGAGACCTGGTTTTCTGCCTGGATAAATTCAGTAAGGGTAATAAGACATACCTCAGGGGGCTGCTGGGATGCCTAAATGGGAAAAAAAAGTAAGAAAATCAGTGCCTGACACTGAGTGAGTCATCAGTTTGGTAGATGAAAAAAATTTTTTTTTGCCAATTCTAGTGGATATCTTTAGTTCTCATTTGCTTGATACTACAGCAGATTTCCAATGTAACACCTTCAAAAGTTTGTTGACAGCATACTTGAGCTTGCCTTCTACCTTTCTCAGTTAATCCATGTCTCCTTCTCTTTTCATCTTTAAAATGTTGGAAATCCTCAAGGATGGATCCCACCTCCATAACCCTCCCTAAGCATGGCTTTCAATTACTGTTTGCACTAGAATGACTCAAGTTTTTAAGATAGCACAGACATCTCCAAAGCTCCAAACCAATGTATCCAACTACCTGTAACATCTATCCTGGAACATTTCTTAGGTACTTCAAAATCAGGATGTCCAAAATTGACTATCTTCTCACTGCTTTCCCAAAATAAAAACCCATGAGTCTTCTGAGGTCTCTATTTCAGTGAAAAGCATCAGAACAAGCCAGAAAACAGTGAGTTACGCTTGACCTAGTCTCCTCCTTCCCAGCCTTGATTTTTCATTTAGTTTACATCAGTTTCTCTGATATTTTCTCCTTCCTTCATTTCCACTGCCACCAATCCTAATCAACCACACCATATTCTGTTATGGGGAAAACGGTTTTAAGTGGTTCTCCTCCAAACCATCTCCATGTTGCTGCTACAGTGTAACATTTAAACTGCAAATCTGAGCCTGGCTTCTACAAAGTCCTGCATGTTTTGACCCTGCCTACCTCACCAATACTATCTGCTCTCTTTCTTTCTCTGTCATTTTGTTTCAGGCTTTGGTTTGCTCCCTGAAGGGGTTTACACAGAGTTCTGTTCGCTGGGAATGCTTCCTCCCACTCAAACATACCCCAGTTTATTTCCACTCACTATCCTTAGACCTCTTTTCAAATGCTACTTCCTCAAAGAAATCTCTGGGATTTCAGGTTAGGTTTTTGTTATCACAGCATCCTGTACTTCCCTCTTATAGCACTTACAAGTATAACTAACAAAATAATTATGTAAGTTATCTTAATATTGACCTCCTTTGCTGAAAAAGTAAATGCAAAGTGGGTAGGGACGGGCTGTGTCTTGCACCCAGTGCCTACCAGCACTCTTAATACAAGAGCACAAATAACATTCCTTGAAAGTACACATGAATACAAACACAACGCTTTTTACATTAAATTTAACGTAGTCTTTAATTTCTTTTCCTATATTCCATGAAAACACACGATTAGTAAGAATTTCTCCAAACTTAAAACTCTACTGCATTAAATTACATTCAAATTCTAGCACATAAAATTCACTTCCACAAATTGAATCTTACAATGAGCTTGTGAGAGGATTAGGGTAAATACACCTGTTTTAGAGATGAAGATTCAAGGGGCTTATTACTTCACACACATATTAAAAAATAAGTCATCTGTAGAATCTAATTCTTCAGTTTTTTCCTACTCCTCAGCTACCTTCCCATGCAGAGCAATTGCTACCGGAAACAAGTATTTTCCAAAAATACAGACAGCTCAAAAACTGCTATAATGAATTAAATCTTTTATCTAAGGTAATTATAAGTTCCATTTATGTGCATTTACACTTTAACACATCTTAAGGTTTTAAAAAAGATGTTAGCCCCAAAAAGTTACTCAAATTTAAACCGTCACTTGTGACATCATATCCATTACCGATTTCCTTTTTAAGGTTCACTTTCCCCAGTTTTAAAATGTCCCCTCAACTTAAAAATGAAATGACATACATGAGCTACCACGTTTTTTCCTAACAGTCTACAAAGCTGTTTACTCCTTCACTTAGTGGCAGTAGGCGACCGCTCCGTCAAGTCTAAGGACTTGTTTTCCTTCTTAAACATCACCTTGCCCCAGGGCACATACTCTGGCCTTGGTTTCAGGGATCAATTGCAACTAGTTTGCAACGCCTCCATTACTGGGAAATGATCGTGCTAGAAATGAAGAGGAACACGTCGGTACTTACTCCACAAATGCCCTGGAGCAGAGGCAGAGTATCTTACAATCCTCCTCCAGGTCCTCAATGAAGAGAAACATTTCGGCCACGCGGCTCCACTTCTCGCAGCACATTTTACCAACCCGGAGGAGGAAGCCCTGCGCAAGAGGCACGAGCCCGGCCTCCGGCCTCGGCTCGGCTCCCGCGGATCGAAGGAAGGCCTCGGCCGCGCGCCTTGGGGGTGAGGAGTGAGGAACAAACCCGGGGCCGCTCGATCCGCGAGAGAGCAGCGGGGCCGCCGCCGGAAGTGCCTCCGGGCCGCCACAGGAAGGGGTTGGGCGAAGGGAGGTGTCACACAGCGCCGCCCGGGATACAGCCGCGTCTGGCTTGTGCTTTACAGGTTGCGCGGGGAAAACCGGCAGCTCAAATCGCTCCGCTTGCCTGGGTCGCTGAGCCACCGGAGAGCTCCCGCCGCTTGCGGGAGAGGACGAGCCGCGCCTGCCGCCTCCCGCCCGAGGTGCGTCGGCCCCGCTGGGCCTCCGCGCGCTCCTCCCTGCCCGATGCCGGGCGGCGCGTCAGTCTCGCGGGGCTAGGAGCGGCCGCGGCCGCGCGTCCATTCTCCTGGGGCCGCTCGGGAGCCGCCGGCCCGGACGGGCATGCTCTGCTCCCCGCAGGACTCGGGGTTTGGTCCAGGCACCGGAGCGGCAGGGAGGGGAGGCCCTTCTGGGTCACAAAGATCCTATTCACCTCGCCCTGCATCTCCCTCGCGCTCAAAACCTCCAGTTGGGCTTGTTTCCTCTCAACTTAGGTGGTGGGGCGAGGTGACTCCAGACTCACTAGAGGCCTCTTCTTTTGCCGAGAGATTTGATTCCGGCATCTGAATTGAGCCTACCACGTATAAAAGCTAAAGGAAATGACGTGATTATCACGAGAGTGTAGTTGAGAGGCTACGTGAGTGGTGGCAGAGGGATCGCGCGTCCAGACCCATCAAGACTCCTGGTTTGTGCGCCTTTATTACCTGTGTTACCTGGGCGGGCGACCTCACTTCTCCGAGCCTCTTGGTGATATTCTGTAGAATAGGGGTGATTAATAGTACCTGTTTCCTAGGGCTGTTGAAAGGACTAAGTGAAACTGTTATCAAACCTATCATATATGCTACTACTAATAGTTTGGGTCGATGCATACTTTATATGCGTCGGGCACTGTCTCGTCCCTGGGGTTTGCCGCCTGCAAAACAGGTCTCTGTCTTCAAGCTGCTGATTAATAAGAAAAATATTCTTGCACATAACCAGGGCGTCTAAAACAGCAACATCACTGCTAGATTTGAAAGAAAGCAGTCAGTATTTAATGTGTGGTATGCGTTGATATCGCCCAAGCAGCTTCTACAAAGAAGCACTTTCAGACTTCAAGGCTGTTGGAGCACTCAGGGCTTGGTTTCTGCTATTAAGACCAGAATGCCATTGATATTTCTTTAAAATATATAAAAACTGAGGTAAAATCCAGACGTATAGAACAGTCATTAATAATTTGATCATGTTTACTATGAATGGAAATAAAAGATTAATTTTCAAACGAAATGCTTATTCCCACATTCCTTGTGCCTTGCTCTGATGTCAGAGATGCCCATTTAATGACTCAAGAAGGTAAAGAGCTGCACAGTTGTAGATACACCAGGATAGATGTGCAACATTTTTGGAATGAGATTAGGTTCAGAAAATAAGGGAAGAATAGTGATTATCAAACGGGGGAAGATTTTAGCTAGATGTTGAAGGACATTCTAGAATTAAAAAAAAACAACTTTGACAAGTAATTCATATCAGAACCTAGAGTTTGAAGCTTGAAATCTAAAAGGTATTGTTTAAAGATAAAATGATAGGTTTGGCCAGATACCTTACTTGAAATTTAGATAAACTTCAGCTTTATTGATGGATTGAAGTAAGTTGTATGATCACTTAAAAGTGAGTACTAAACCCTGTTGAACCATTATAAAATATGTGGAAAGGAAAAAGGGAAAATTAATTTATATTTCAGTATTTCTTTTAATTGGCAGTTTCAGCATGTCTCCATTGTGGCTCATACTGAAAGTAAGAAATGGGTCTGTTACTACATGGTTCTAAAAGTACTGGTAATGTGTGTTTAAAAATAGGTTCATTTCCTAAAGGTTTTGTAGAGAACAAACAAAACAGAAATCCTCTGTTCTCTATTAGTTTTTGAGATATTCTAATTTTCGACATCTGCAGTCATTTATAGTGTTTCTCACTATCAGTATCAACATGGTGATATTTTAACATGTCAACTGCCTAGGACTGTGTTTTATTGTAGATTTTTTTTGATAGGAAATTACCTGGAATTTGATAACTTAAATATTATATCTCCCCAAAAACATCTTTTAACAGTTCAGTTTTTATTGGGCTAAAATAAAATGATAAGGAGTCAAGTACAACCTATGGCAAATGGGAGGGAGAGAAGGGTGAGGCAGATGTAGAGGAAAGACAAATTGCAATATTAATACTTTCAGCCTTTCTGTCAGAGAGAGAGAGACTAAAGAAAGTGTAATGACAATCAGAATAGGAAGGAGAACCATATTTTAATTTTGGCTCTTACTTTTTCACTGAATTAATTTAGTAATGTTGGGCATGCCAGCTTGGCTGTGTTTAACTTTTGTTTTCTGCAAAATCAAGAGGTTGCATTCATTAAGTTCTAAACCCATTTTCTCATATTTTAAAAAGTATTTTTATCAACTCAAAAGCTTGTTATTCAAACTCTAATAGTTTTTAATGACAAGTTTTGGGACACTTATTGGTTCACATTTTTGTCAGAGATTTGGGTGAGCACAGTTCAGACCTGTCTATATTTAGCTGAAATTTGTTAGGTGCCAACTGTGTGCCAGTCATATTTTTCAAAGTGCTTTATCTGTTTTCTCATACAACCAGCCATGTATTTTGTTGACTGATACATCCCCTGTGTTTGGAATAGTGTAGAGCACAAACTACTTGCTCCATAAATATATATATATATTTTTTAGAGGGCATATCTTATATTTATTGATCAAATGGTTGTTAACAACAATAAAATTTTGTATAGGGGACTCAATGCACAATCATTAATCAACCCCAAGTCTAATTCTCAACAGTCTCCAATCTTCTAAAGTATAATGAACAAGTTCTTACATGGTGAACAAATTCTTATATAGTGAAAAGTTCTTACATGGTGAACAGTGCAAGGGCAGTCATCACAGAAACTTTCGGTTTTGATCACGCATTATGAACCATAAACAATCAGGTCAAATATGAATATTCGTTTGATTTTTATACTTGATTTATATGTGGATCCCACATTTCTCCCTTTATTATTATTATTATTATTATTTTTAATAAAATGCTGAAGTGGTAGGTAGATGTAAGATAAAGGTAGGAAACTTAGTTTAGTGTTGTAAGAGAGCAAATGTAGATGATCAGGTGTGTGCCTGTAGACTATGTGTTAATCCAAGCTAGACAAGGGCAATAAAACATCCACAGATGCAGAAGATTTCTTTCAAAATGGGGTAGAGGTTCTAAGCCTCACTTCTGTTGATCCCCAATTTCTCACCTGATGGCCCCCCTGCGACTGTGCCTGTCTTAGGTTGTTCCTCCCTTGAGGAATCTTACCCGTCTCTGGCTAACCAGTCATCTTCCGGGGCCATACAGGGAGATGTAAAGTTGGTAGGTCAGAGAGAAGCCATATTGTTTGAAAAGGTTAGCTTTTTACTTCTATGCAGATTTAGGCCCTGTGGCTTCTATGCCCAGCATTTGTCTTGAGGTATCTTTAGCACTTGGAGGAATTATGATACTTGGTAAATTCGATATGAGGCACGAATTCTATTTAAGGGTTGTAATTAGGAAGGAAGAAGAAAAGCTATAGAGGTAGCAGACGGAAGAAAACATGGGGAGATTGATTATTTCTTTGACATACCTTCTTGTAGAGTAATTTAAGCATGTATAAGTTTTAAACTACTAATTAAATTGCACACACATTAACATAACAGGAATACAGTTACATAACCAAAGCAGATCTATAATTACCAGCCATCTCCAGTGAGGCCAAGAAAACCAGTTAGGCACCCTAGGCAATTGTGATAATTTGGCTATGATATGATGGATATTGTCCAACTGTACTTGAACAGTCTGAGAGAAATCAGACAAATTAAAACAGCCCATTCCTGGGAATTGTTCACATCCCATATGTTCTTTTAACAGTAGATAGTCTATAGTCGCAAGATTTTGGAGCGCTGCAACTTGGCACTTCTCCTAATTCTTAGTTGAGTTCCGACAGTATAGATCCAGTCAAATTTGTTGTTTTACTGTATGCACAGGCCAGCTTAGATATCTCCTTCTTCATTCCAATGGCAAGTCCAGGAACCAGTGGGATGAATGCAGCTACAACTGCAGCATCGCCTGGATCTTTGTTGAGGTTTTTTGATGATCATCTTCTCATATGACTCTTCCAGAGAGTGCTGATGTTGGACGTTCTTCTTCATATCGGATCTTAGTTCATTTTCTGGGTAGCCAAATTAGGCTTTGATCCTCTGTATAAATACAAACAGATCCTTTGTCCACACATCTGCCCTTTATACCATTGTGTAGAACTCATTGGAGGTCACCACACAGGAACTGTTAGTCCGTTCTTGGATTCTGTGATTCCGCTGCTGTTTTGTTCCTTCAGTTTTTCCTTTGTTCTTATACTCCACAGATGGGTGAAATCATTTGGTATTTCTCTTTCTCCGCTTGGCTTATTTCACTGAGCATAATACCCTCCAGCTCCATCCATGTTGCTGCAAATGGTAGGATTTGCCCTCTTCCTATGGCTGAGTAGTATTCCATTGTGTATATGTACCACATCTTCTTTATCCATTCATCTACCGATGGACATTTAGTTTGTTTCCAATTCTTGGCTGTTGTAAATAGTGCTGCGATAAACATAGGGGGTGATTGGTCTTTCTCAAATTTGATTGCTGCGTTCTTAGGGTAAATTCCTAGGAGTGGAATTCCTGGGTCAAATGGTAAGTCTGTTTTGAGCATTTTGATGTACCTCCATACTGCTTTCCACAATGGTTGAACTAGTATACATTCCCACCAGCAGTGTAGGAGGGTTCCCCTTTCTCCACAGCCTCGCCAACATTTGTTGTTGTTTGTCTTTTGGATGGCAGCCATCCTTACTGATGTGAGGTGATTCCTCATTGTAGTTTTAATTTGCATTTCTCTGATAATTAGTGATGTGGAGCATCTTTTCATGTGTCTGTTGGCCATCTGTATTTCTTTTTTGGAGTACTGTCTGTTCAGTTCCTCTGCCCATTTTTTAATTGGATTATTTGACTTTTGTTTGTTGAGGCGTGTGAGCTCTTTATATATTTTGGACGTCAAGCCTTTATCGGATCTGTCATTTTCAAATATATTCTCCCATACTGTAGGGTTCCTTTTTGTTCTATTGATGGTGTCTTTTGCTGTACAGAAGCTTTTCAGCTTAATATAGTCCCACTTATTCATTCTTGCTGTTGTTTTCCTTGCCCGGGGAGATATGTTCAAGAAGAGGTTGCTCATGTTTATGTCTAGGAGGTTTTTGCCTATGTTTTTTTCCACGAGTTTAATGGTTTCATGGCTTACATTCAGGTCTTTGATCCATTTTGAATTTACTTTTGTATATGGGGTTAGACAATGGTCCAGTTTCATTCTCCTACATGTAGCTGTCCAGTTTTGCCAGCACCATCTGTTGAAGAGACTGTCATTTTGCCATTGTATATCCATGGCTCCTTTATCAGATATTAATTGACCATATATGTTTGGGTTAATGTCTGGAGTCTCTAGTCTGTTCACTGGTCTGTGGCTCTGTTCTTGTGCCAGTACCAAACTGTCTTGATTACTATGGCTTTATAGTAGAGCTTGAAATTGGGGAGTGAGATCCCCCCTACTTTATTCTTCTTTCTCAGGGTTGCTTTGG
This sequence comes from Manis pentadactyla, assembly GCF_030020395.1. Taxonomy (NCBI): domain Eukaryota; kingdom Metazoa; phylum Chordata; class Mammalia; order Pholidota; family Manidae; genus Manis; species Manis pentadactyla. The sequence continues at coordinate 79,820,663 of NC_080021.1, read as the reverse complement.
CTATTCGTGGTCTTTGGTGTTTCCATATGAATTTTTGAATTATTTGTTCCAGTTCATTGAAGAATGTTGCTGGTAATTTGATAAGGATTGCATCAAATCTGTATATTGCTTTGGGCAGGATGGCCATTTTGACGATACTAATTCTTCCTAGCCATGAGCATGGGATGAGTTTCCATTTGTTAGTGTCCCCTTTAATATTTCTTAAGAGTGACTTGTAGTTTTCAGAGTATAGGTCATTCACTTCTTTGGTTAGATTTATTCCTAGGTATTTTATTCTTTTTGATGCAATTGTGAATGGAATTGTTTTCCTGATTTCTCTTTCTATTGGTTCATTGTTAGTGTATAGGAAAGCTACAGATTTCTGTGTGTTAATTTTGTATCCTGCAACCTTGCTGTATTCCGATATCAGTTCTAGTAGTTTTGGGGTGGAGTCTTTAGGGTTTTTTATGTACAGTATCATGTCATCTGCAAATAGTGACAGTTTAACTTCTTCTTTACCAATCTGGGTTCCTTGTATTTCTTTGTTTTGTCTGATTGCCGTGGCTAGGACCTCCAGTACTATGTTAAATAGCAGTGGGGAGAGTGGGCATCCCTGTCTAGTTCCTGATCTCAGGAAAAGCTTTCAGCTTCTCGCTGTTCAGTATAATGTTGGCTGTGGGTTTATGATATATGGCCTTTATTATGTTGAGGTACTTGCCCTCTATTCCCATTTTGCTAAGAGTTTTTATCATGAATGGATGTTGAATTCTGTCAGATGCTTTTTCAGCATCTATGGAGATGATCATGTGGTTTTTGTCTTTCTTTTTGTTGATGTGGTGGATGATGTTGATGGATTTTCGAATGTTGTACCATCCTTGCATCCCTGGGATGAATCCCACTTGGTCATGGTTTATGAACCTTTTGATATACTTTTGAATTCGGTTTGCTAATATTTTATTAAGTATTTTTGCATCTACATTCATCAGGGATATTGGTCTGTAATTTTCTTTTTTGGCGGGGTCTTTGCCTGGTTTTGTTGTTAGGGTGATGTTGGTTTCATAGAATGAGTTTGGGAGTATTCCCTCCTCTTCTATTTTTTGGAAAACTTTAAGGAGAATGGGTATTATGTCTTCTCTGTGTGTCTGATAAAATTCCAAGGTAAATCCGTCCGACCCGGGTGTTTTGTTCTTGGGTAGTTTTTTGATTACCGTTTCAATTTCTTTGCTCGTAATTGGTTTGTTTAACTTTTGTGTTTCTTCCTTGGTCAGTCTTGGAAGGTTGTATTTTTCTAGGAAGTTGTCCATTTCTTCTAGGTTTTCCAGCTTGTTGGCATATAGGTTTTCATAGTAGTCTTTAATAATTCTTTGTATTTCTGTGGAGTCTGTCATGATTTTTCCATTCTCTTTTGTGATTCTGTTGATTTGTGTTGATTCTCTTTTTCTTTTAATAGGTTTGGCTAGAGGCTTATCTATTTTGTCTATTTTCTCAATAAACCAGCTCTTGGTTTCATTGATTTTTGCTATTGTTTTATTCTTTTCAATTTTGTTTATTTCTTCTCTGATCTTTATTATGTCCCTCCTTCTGCTGACTTTAGGCCTCATTTGTTCTTCTTTTTCCAATTTCGATAATTGTGACATTAGACCATTCATTTGGGATGTTCTTCCTTCTTCAAGAGTGCCTAGATCGCTATATTCTTTCCTCTTAAGACTGCTTTCGCTGCGTCCCACAGAAGTTGGGGCTTTGTGTTATTCTTGTCATTTGTTTCTATATATTCCCTGATCTCTATTTTAATTTGTTTGTTGATCCATTGATTATTTAGGAGCATGTTATTAAGCCTCCATGTGTTTGTGAGCCTTTTTGTTTTCTTTGTAGAATTTATTTCTAGTTTTATACCTTTGTGGTCTGAAAAGTTGGTTGGTAGAATTTCAATATTTTGGATTTTGCTGAGGCTCTTTTTGTGGGCTAGTATGTGGTCTATTCTGGAGAATGTTCCATGTGCACTTGAGAAGAATGTATATCCTGTTGCTTTTGGATGTAGAGTTCTATAGATGTCTATTAGGTCCATCTGCTCTACTGTGTTGTTCAGTGCTTCCGTGTCCTTACTTATTTTCTGCCTGGTGGATCTATCCTTTGGAGTGAGTGGTGTGTTGAAGTCTCCTAGAATGAATACATTGCAGTCTATTTCCCCCTTTAGTTCTTTTAGTATTTGTTTCACATATGCTGGTGCTCCTGTGTTGGGTGCATATATATTTAGAATGGTTATATCCTCTTGTTGGACTAAGCCCTTTATCATTATGTAGTGTCTTTCTTTGTCTCTTGTTACTTTCTTTGTTTTGAAGTCTATTTTGTCTGACATTAGTACTGCAACCCCTGCTTTCTTCTCGCTGTTGTTTGCCTGAAATATGTTCTTCCATCCCTTGACTTTTAGTCTGTACATGTCTTTGGGTTTGAGGTGAGTTTCTTGTAAGCAGCATATAGATGGGTCTTGCTTTTTAATCCATTCTGTTACTCTGTGTCTTTTGATTGGTGCATTCAGTCCATTTACATTTAGGGTGACTATTGAAAGATATGTACTTATTGCCATTGCAAGCTTTAGCTTTGTGGTTACCAAAGTTTCAAGGTTAGCCTCTTTAGTATCTTACTGCCTAACTTAGCTCACTTATTGAGCTGCTATATACACGGTCTGGAGATTCTTTTCTTCTCTCCCTTCTTATATCTCCTCCTCCATTCTTCATATGTTGGGTGTTTTGTGCTGTGCTCTTTCTAGGAGTGCTCCCATCTAGAGCAGTCCCTGTAAGATGTCCTGTAGAGGTGGTTTGTGGGAAGCAAATTCCCTCAGCTTTTGCTTGTCTGGGAATTGTTTAATCCCACCGTCATATTTGAATGATAGTCGTGCTGGATACAGTATCCTTGGTTCAAGGCCCTTCTGTTTCATTGCATTAAATATATCATGCCATTCTCTTCTGGCCTGTAAGGTTTCTGTTGAGAAGTCTGATGTTAGCCTAATGGGCTTTACTTTATAGGTGACCTTTGTCTCTCTAGCTGCCTTTAAAACTCTTTCCTTGTCCTTGATCTTTGCCATTTTAATTATTATGTGTCTTGGTGTTGTACTCCTTGGATCCTTTCTGTTAGGGGTTCTGTGTATTTCCGTGGTCTGTTTGATTATTTCGTCCCCCAGTTTGGGGAAGTTTTCAGCAATTACTTCTTCCAAGATACTTTCCATCCCTTTTCCTCTCTCTTCTTCTTCTGGTACCCCTATCATATGGGTATTATTCCTTTTGGATTGGTCACACAGTTCTCTTAATATTGTTTCATTCCTGGAGATCCTTTTATCTCTCTCTATGTCAGCTTCTATGCGTTCCTGTTCTCTGGTTTCTATTCCATCAATGGCCTCTTGCATCTTATCCATTCTTCTTATAAACCCTTCCAGAGTTTGTGTCATTTCTGTAATCTCCTTTCTGGCATCTGTGATCTCCCTCCAGACTTCATCCGATATCTCTTGCGTATTTCTCTGCATCTCTGTCAGCATGTTTATGATTTTTATTTTGAATTCTTTGTCAGGAAGACTGGTTAGGTCTGTCTCCTTCTCTGGAGTCTCTGTGATCTTGGTTTGCCTGTAATTTTGTCTTTTCATGGTGAGAGGAATAGTTTGCAGAGCTGGGACAAGTGACAGCTGGAAGAACTTCCCTTCTTGTTGGTTTGTGGCCCTCCTCTCCTGGGGGAACAGCGACCTCTAGTGGCTTGTGCTGGGTAGCTGGCGCAGACAGGGCTTTTGCTTTCTGCCCGGCTGCTATGGAGTTTGTCTCTGCTGTTGCTGTGGGGGTGGCCTGGCTCAGGCTGCTGCCCCTTCGAGAGGTGCTGGGTTCTCGCAGGGGTGGATGTGGTCTGGCTGTTATCCTGTGTCCTCTGGTCTCTATTCTAGGAAGAGTTGTCTTTGTTATATTTTCATAGATATATGTGGTTTTGGGAGAAGATTTCCGCTGCTCTACTCACGCCGCCATCTTGGTTCTGCCTTCATAAATATTTATGAAGTGGATTAATGATCCAGTGATCTAAGTCTTCTCTGTGCCATCCCCTTTTTGTACCCTGTAGTCTGTCCCCGCTGGCCTGGTCAAGGACAGGCCCCAACACTGTTCTGTCCTGCACCATCTGATTCTGATTCTACAGTGTTACCACTGTCTGCCCATTTCTGACTGCTCTCCCTATCATTCTTCCTCAGCTGACCGTGATGCTCCTCAGACCACACCAAGTGTACACCCTTTGTACTTCTTTTTCTTTTAGCCACAAATTCTCTTCCAGATACCCACATAGTTTGCTTTCTCACTTCCTCAGGTTTCTGCTCAATTGTACCTTTTGGAAAGGCTCTCCCAGACTACCTGGTACCCGCCTCCCCCCTAACCTGCTATAGATTTCCATAATCCTCTTACCCTGCTGTATGTTTTTCTCTGTAGCACCTGTTATCATCTAACATAGTATGTATACTGTTATTCCAATTTTACAGGTCTTAGCAAACTGAGACATAGGTAGGTTACTGTTTATGCCCCTCTCAATATCATGTAACTGGAGTCAATCAAAGGCAGTTACCTGAGTGGTGAAAGGTTATGAAGCCAAAGTCTAATCTGAGGAGTGATTGAAAGAATCAAGGATTCTGACTAGCAAATGCGATTGCTCAGCTTGTGATAGCCATCCTGAGACCTCAGACAGAGGTTGTCTAATGGAAGAGGTTCTATGTTACAGATCTAGGTCCAGTAGGGAAAAGTTAGGGTGATGTAAGCATAAGGTGGGTAGATGGTTTTTAAGATGGAATGGGACACCTTTTGAGTTTTCTGTTCTGGAAGGGTTTAAATCAAAACCAAGGATGACCATCTGTGGAGGAGGTTCTTGCATGAAGCACTGGGGCACTGTTAAGGAACTAGATCTCATGAAGATTTCTGTCTAACCTCTCACCCTGGATGTCTGTCTGCACACTGTCCCTCTTCCCCTTACTGTGTGTTAAGTTTGTATAATAAATCAGAATGTGATAGAGGATAAGAGGTAAAATTCTATTACCAGTTTGGTTGCGGGCGGTACTAATAAGGCTTTAAAATCCTAAGATTTTACAATCCTATTAAAAATAAAAAAATGAGACTAGATTATTTGGGAAATTGTATTAAGCATTAAGGATCAGATTACCAAAATGATTGCCTTTTAGGCCTAGGAAAAGCTCCTTTTAACATATTTGAGAGGCTATCATAAATTCTAATTTATTAATTATTTAAAAAGCTTTTTCTGTTGAGATGTAATTCACCATAACATTCATTATTTCAAAATGTACAACTTAGTCGTTTTTAGTATCACAAGGTTGTACAACTTTTGCTATGATTTAATTGTGGAACATTTTCATCATCTCGAAAAGACACCTCCATTTTTCTTATCAGTCGCTTCTCATTGCTCCCTTCCCCAGCTCTTGGCATCCACTCACTAATCTTTCTGTTTCTATAGATTAGCCCATTTTGGTATTTCATGTAAATGGAATCATACAAAATGTGGTCTTTAGTGTCTGACTTTTTAAATTTAGTATAATGTTTTCAAGGTTCTTATATATTTTAGTATAAACCAGTATTTCATTCCTTTGTATGGCTAAATAATTTTCTGTTGGATGGGTATAGCACATTTTGTTTATCCTTTCATCAGCTAATGGATATTTGGGTTGTTTCCACTTTTTGGCTATTATGAATAATGCTGCTGTCAAAATGTTTGTATACAAATGTTTGTGTGAATATATCTATTTTTAGTCCTCTGGGATATATACCTATGAGAGAAGTACTGGGTTAATAGTAACTCTGTGTTTAAATTTTTAAGGAACTGTTAACTGATTTCCACAGTGGCTACACCATTTATATTCCCCCCAGCAGTGTATGAAGGTTCTGATTTCTCCAGATTACTTGTTTTCTTTTTTTTTTATTATAGCCATCCTAGTTGGGGAAGCTCTCATTTTAAAAAGTAATAAGTTTGACATGTTGCATTCTAAATGATCAAACATTGATAAATTATGGGCTTAATGTGTGCTGTATTCATCTTCAGTTAACCATAACAGGCCCAGATTTCTCAAGATAAATGCTATTGGTTATAAGAAAATTAGACTGAATCCTCCATCCTTGAGAACAAGTCAAAGTGCAGGCCTTGCTAATAGTCAGTTAGGAAGTTAATCTTGGTATAAAGACAACATATAATTGTTCTTTTTGTCTGTCTGTCTCTGCATCCTGTTCTTCCAATTATTCATTTCTTGCCTCACCCACAAGTATTTGAGATGATTTTCAGAAAGATTATGTCCTATGGGACCGTGATAAATTATCTCTTAGAATAAGAACTAGAGAAAACAAGAATGGAAGAAGGAAATCTTGCATAGGAGAACATGATCATAAGGGCTAACCTAATAGTATCATCAAATATCATTGACCTTATTATCTGGTAAAGTTACCAAGTAGAGACATGGTCAGTTATGTATCAGAACTTCTTACTTTTCTGTGAGGCAGCAGTTTTTTATAGCTCTGAATTTAAAAAAAGCTTTGGGGGGCTTTATACAGTGCAACTAAACTGTAGAGGTGTCCTCACTTAAGCATTGGTAATGTGAATATAATTTTTAATTGTGATACTCTCATGCAGAGCTGTAATATTTGTCAGATTTGTGTATATCTCGCTATTTATTTTATGGAAATTCTAACTCTGAATATTAATGATTACCTTCTTTTAATCATATTTTTCTTCCATTTGTATACTATATTTTCCAGAATACATACATTGAAGCTTGGGACAAGATATTTCTTTAATTTCTGGTAAGTTAAGTGACTGGTTTATAGAGTGCAATAAAATAATTGTATGGCTTTACTTTTAGTAATTTAAGATTTAAGAGAAATTTTAGTGACTATAAGATAAGATACTGATAAAGTTTAATTATTGAATAATGTCAAAAGAACAGAGAGGTTTTCTATAAATCTGCTTATATATACGAGAATACCCCAAAATGTATATCATTTCCTAAAGAACAGGGGTATTTTTATTGAATAAAATATTGATGTTTTCTTTTGTAAAGAACAGATATCTCAACAGAACCTAGTTTAAGGTACAAATATTCAGTATGATCCATTTAAGATATGTCAGATTATTAAGATCAATCTGAAATTTCATTCTTTATCAGCTTTGTTTTCCTCTCTCAGTTATAGCTTTGGAGTTATTTCAAAAGCTAAACATGACATGCTTCATGAGCAAATGGAGTCATAATTTTCACATTGAAATCTGCAACAAAGTTAACCATTAATCTACTAATTTTTGGTATTAAGAAATAATTCTATATAGTACTTATGTAGACTAAAATATTTAATTTCTTAGCTATGAAGAGAATAAATTGGATTATTTTTCCCTTTTAGTGGCAAAATTAAAGACCTGCCATGACAATGAAGAAGGAGACAGAATTTGTCATTTTCACCTAAAGAAAGATGATAGACAAAAATCAAACCTGTGGTACAGGACAGGATTCTGTGCCCTACATGACTTGTCTGATTCACATACTTGAAGAATGGTTTGGTGTGGAGCAATTGGAGGACTATTTGAATTTTGCAAACTATCTCTTGTGGGTTTTTACACCACTGATACTTTTAATACTCCCTTACTTTACAATATTTCTTCTCTACCTTACTATTATTTTCTTACACATTTATAAGAGGAAGAATGTATTAAAAGAAGCCTATTCTCATAACTTATGGGATGGTGCAAGGAAGACAGTGGCAACTCTGTGGGATGGACATGCAGCAGTTTGGCATGGTAAGCAAGATTAATTTGATCTCTGTGTGTTGCTATTCTTGTGTCATCCCATTTTATTTATTGAGAAGATACTGAAAAATATAAAATGGAAGAGATATTTATTATTACCTGCTAGCTATTTGAATGCATTGTGCATATATATGTCTTTCTTAAAAAAGATTTTTATAAACACATACTTTCCATAGAATCACACAGCAGTGTAGATAATTACTATCAGCTAAAATATAAAAATTTATTTTTAAGATACCTAAGAGAATAAAAGACTAAAACTATATAGAAACCTTTAAAAAAATTCTTTAATTAAGAGGATGTGGTACATACACACAATGGAATATTATTCAGCCATAAGAAGAAAACAAATCCTACCATTTGCAACAACATGGATGGAGCTGGAGGGTATTATGCTCAGAGAAATAAGCCAGGCAGAGAAAGATAAGTACCAAATGATTTCACTCATATGTGGAGTATAACAACAAAGCAAAAACTGAAGGAACAAAACAGCAGCAGACTCACAGAACCCAAGAATGGACTAACAGTTACCAAAGGGAAAGGGTCTGGGGAGAGTGGGTGGGAAGGGAGGAATAAGAGGATTAAGGGGCATTATGATTAGTACACATAATATGGGGGGGCATGTGGAAAGAAGTATAGCATAGAGAAGCTTACTATGCTGATGGACAGTGATGGTAATTGGGTTTATGGTAGGTACTTGGTAGTAGGGGAAATGTAGTAACTACAGCGTTGCTCATGTGAAATCTGAGCATAAGATTGTGTATCAATGATACCTTAATAAAAAGAAATACTTGAACAGTAAAAAAAAAATGCTTTAATTATTCAGCATTTACTTCCATTTTGTTCAGAATAAGTTTGACTTTCCTAGTGTAGATTTTTAGAAGTTAGTATTAAATATAACTTACACACAAAAATTTACCCATTTTGTTTGACTCATTTCAGAAGTCACTATGTCTTTCTGAATAAATGAATAGCAATAAGTTTCTCTCCAGCATATTCATTCTTTATTTGAGAGATTGTGTAGTCATACATTTAACAATTGGTGGTTCTTCTTTGTTTGACCATCATGAAAATTGCCCTCTAGTGGCCTGTTTTCAAGGACTTGGTGTTTTTCTTTACCAATTTTTGTCTTATATATTGATCTCTTTTGTGTTTGGATTATACAAAAATACAGAGGATTCTATAGGCATGTAACAGATATGTGCTTTCTATATCATGTTGCTGAGAATCAAAGAGGTTTCACAGCAAGACCTGGAAGTGCAGATTTTGAAATAGACCCTTGAGGTTAGAAATCACCAAAGGCTGCTATAAGCAGAGATCACCAGTGACATACTTATTAGGCTAATGTGTTATCATTTTAATGCTATATATATTCTTACAAATCTTTTTTGAGCACTTACAGTGCCATACACTGTCAAATACTTAACATGCATTATTTTTAAACCCTATAACATAATAGATAGATTCCCTGTATTATCTGTAATTTACAGTTTTCCCATGAGGAAACTGAGAAACAGAGAGGTTGTTATTTACCCAAGGCACGGTAGGAAGCTAGGAAGAAGAGCCAGGATATAACTTCAGATAGCAGGCTCTAAGGTCTGTGCTCCCTTGATGTGTGTGGTATGGTAAGTTTGTCCTAGGTTGGGGGTTCAGGGTCAAAAGTAATGGTAATCAGCAGGTTTGTAAACAGGAACTATATCTTTGATGTGCTGAATTTTTAATATTTATTCATTAATACCAGTGCTCTTGATAGTCAGTACAAGGCTTACAGCCTCTCATGGTGGTTTTACATGAGGCAAGCTGATGCTCTGGCTTTCCACGTGTATGTGTCTGCAGAAACTGGCTCTGTGTACAGTGCTATTGTTCATTTGTCTTTAAAACAGCGATACAAAAATTCAGTGGCATCCTTTACAATACTGGTTGGGAATGTATATCTGCCTACCAAATATGCACCACCTGTATTGTAAGGAAGTTAAATTTGTTTATATTTTAGGAGACACAATTCAATTTGGATAAATTTAAGCATTAAACTTATTTTGTAGCAGAATATATAATTTTGAGGTATTTTTATTATTTATTTAAAAATATGCACTTATGGCTCAGTAAGTAAAATATATCATTCTTTGCCTGTTTTAATGTTTTATTATGATAACAGTTTATTAGGATAAGTGATACTTTTGCAAATGATTTTCTCTTATTCAGCCATAAAAACGGAAATCCTATCATTTGCAATAATGTGGATAGACCTTGAAAGCATTATGCTAAATGAAATAAGTCAGATAGAGAAAGGCAAATACTATATAATCTCACTCATAAAATGGAATCTTAAAAAAACCCAAATATATAGAAAAAGAGACCAGACTTCTGATTGCCTGAGGCCAGGGCAAGAAGGTGGGGAGAAGGAGGATTAGAGGAAGGTGGTCAAAAGGTGCAAACTTCCAGTTATGAGGTAAATAAGTATCAGGGATGTAATGTACAAAATGATGATTATAGTTTTAACACTGCTGTATGAAATAACAGGAAAATTGTTGAGTACAAATCCTGAGTTCTTATCACAAGGAGAAAAAAATTTGTTCCTTTATTTTCTTTCCTTTTTGTTGTATCTATGTGAGAATATGGATGTTAGCTGAACCTGTTATACTTACCATTTCACAATGTATGTAAATCACACCATCGTGCTGTACACGTTAAACTTCTACAGTGACATATGTCAAAAGTTTCTCAATAAAACTGGAAAAAATTGCTTTTCTTTACCCTGTTCTTTGATGATATATATAAAAGGCATTTCTGTGCATATTTGGACTTCATGTTGGTGTCAAATCAATTTTAATTCATGCTAAAGAATCTCAATTTGTTAACTAATAAAAATGTTCGTTGAAAAAATATGGCAAATAAAAAAATTTAAAGAAGAAAGTAATAGTTACCTAAAATTTACCATGCAGTTGAGTTGTTCTAAAGTTGTGGTGTGTTAATCATTTTTTATATGTGTGAGACTAGTAGTTTTCATGTCACTAATCAATCTTAGTGACTTCTAATGACTACATGGAACTCTGTAAATCCTGTAACTAATTTAGTCACCTTTTGAACTGTCATTTATATATAAAAATTTTGTCTTTTCAAAAAACATTATTCCTGGAAAATATAAATGATATTTTTAAAAGCTAGATGTTTAATAACTAATTAAATGACTTACCCTGAAAATTAATATAATGAGGAAGAGTCCTCAATAAGTCACTTAAAATGTTTTTGAGAAGATTAAAAACTATGTATTTTAGCACAACTGTAAAGGTAATGAGGACCATAGCGTTAACTTCAGGGAAATAAGGAATATTTTATCTTCGGGGCTTTTTGTTGCTTGTTTTATCTTGCTTTATTTTGTGTGGATATGTATGCATCATTGTGGTTTTATTTTTGTTTTACAAGATAAATTTACTTCATTGTTTGAAAATGATGTTTATGCTTATCTAACTGGTTTAACTCATTGGCAATATAAAATTTTGGAAAAATGCAGTGGTTTGATTAAGTAGTCTGATCATATGGTTTATTATTTATATTATGAATTACAGATTTTAAAAAATGGACCATAAAAGCACAAAATAACTTTTTAACTTCATATTTATTATTGTTTTTTAAATAAAAGAATATATTTTATTCACTAAAAAGGTCCTATAAATTAAACCATATGTAGCAAAGTTTTTTATGAGATAATTAAATTGGGGTATCAAAAGACATGCCCTGTACTTCAGTTGGATAAGTCTCCTTTCACCACTTCTGTCTTTCATGCAGTGAAGGAGACGTCTCCGCAGTCAGACTCTCTGAGCTTAAAACCAAGGTCTCTCCAGTTACTGGCTGGGTGACCTTGGCAAGTTACCCAACTTCCTTTTCCTTTTCCCCTTTCTCCCTCTCTTCTTCCCTCCCACTCGTCTTCCCCTCCCTCTTCCCTTCCTTTTGCAATAACTGATTTTTTAAAAATATCATTTTGAAAAAAATTTATAATTACAGAAAAGTTGCAAAGTCCAAGAGTTCCTGTATATTTTTCACCCAGCTTCCCCAGTTCGCATCTTATATAACCACTTGTATAATTATCAAATTAACCATGGTACAGTATTCATAACTAAACTACAGATCTTACTTGAATCTTAACAGTTCTCCCACCAGTGTCCTTTTACTAGGACCCCATACTGCATATAGTTGCCAAGTCTCTTCCTATCTATAACAGTCTTGTACTCTTTTTTCTTCATTACCTTAATGCCTTTGAAGAGTACTCCTTAGTTATTTGGTACACTGTCTCTCAATTCAGATCTGATGTTTTAATTATATCAAAGTTGTACATTTTTGACAAGAATACCACAAAATTGATGATATGTCCTCAGTGCATTAAATCAGAGGTTCATGATGTTGAGATGTCTTATTACTGGGAAATTGATATGTCTTATTAACTTTGATCATGTGGTTTCTGCCAGGTTTCTTCACATAAAGGTTTCACTTTGTAATTGATAAATATCTTGGGAAAGCTACTTTAAAAGTAATTTGTATATAATGCTTCTCCTCAAACAAGATACTTAACTTTTTTGAATTTCATTTTCCTGGTCTGTAAAATGGATTATTATAATTCAGTGAAGTTTCATGTAAAGTATTTAGCATAATTTGTATTACATTACTAATTGTTCAATAAATGTTAGCTATCATAATTATAGAGCATCCTCTAATAATTTGGAAGGCACCAAAATACATTGTCTATGTCTTGATCATTGTTAAGTTCAACTTAACTCACCTAAAGGTCCCTAGTGTTTTCAAGATACAGTTTTAGGCTATCCAGGTTTTTACTGTTAAACCTAGTAAGAAATGTATTTTGCAATATAGTATACACACATATATATATACTGTTCATGAAAGGTATATATGTTTTCTGCATGTGCTCTGCTCTATTTTCTATTGTACCATGTTTTATTTAAAAAGAAATATGCTCGTCATAACTTACTAAATTGATTTTACATCTCCCTGATTGACTCAACTAGCTTTTGAAAACTACAGATGTAGGTTAGCATTGCCATACCTGTAGGAGGTGTGGTATGGGGCAAGAGCATAGATTTTAGTTAGGTTAATCTGAGTTTGCATCCCGGCTCCCCATTGTGTGACCTGGGCTGTGGCTCAGACTACTTGGAATCTGTATATTGAGGCTCCCCCTCTCTGAGCAGTGGTTGATGGGCAGTGACAGTACTTGCCTTTGTGATTGCTTTCTCTGTGCTTCTACATGTGCTCTGCTCTATTTTCTGTTGTACTGTGTTTTTTAGCATAATATCAGATCCTCTGAAGATTGGTATAATGTAGGCAGGAGAAGATGGGCTGCGCTTTGAAACTGACATTGGGAAGGAGTGGCAAATTTAAGAGAGTTTCTGGAGGTAAAATGCACAGAACTTGGCGATCAGGTGAATATAGAGTGTGAGCAAGAAGGGATTAAAGTGCCCTAAGATTTCTGCTAGATGGAAATATTGGACAGGAAGTGCTCTGTAGAGACAATCACATGAACAGAAGCACAAAGATGAGAAAGTACAGTTAGGGAGCATTGTTAGTCCATGTGATTTATGAAAGAATCTGGTATCACTCGTAAGGCAATTGGAATCTTACAAGCTTGAAAATGCTGGACTAGAGTGATAATCCACTGATGCTTTATGAGCAAGGAATGGTATGATCACGTCTGTGTTTTAAGAGGGACACAGTTAAATAATATTTGGACTTCATGTTTAGTGGCACTATGGTAAATTATACTTCTTGTCAGCAATTGAATTGATTGAATTTTTCTGACTTCAGATGATTTGTTATTATATAAATAGGTCAGTTATTTCTTAAAAGCAAGAGAAAAATTCAGGAATACTCTGTTCAGAATCCCTCGAAGAAGTATTTCTTATTCCTCACAAAATTTATCTCATGGGCTAATTAATCCTTTTGGTTATTTCAGACAGCATCAGTGATCTGTAGAGCTTAAATTGAATTACTTGAATTAGAATTAAGTAATCGGAAAGAAATATTAAAAGTAAGGAAGCATAGAAAATCTTGAAATATGATTAAGTTTAATTTACAAAAATATTTTCTTGAGTTCATTTGAAATATTACCAAGTAGTTTATTCCTTCACTGCTAGAATCACAGTTACCACACCTAGTTTAATCTACTGATGATGTTATGAACTACTTGAAAAATGAATTTCCTGCTCTAAAATTTACACTGAAGTCTTCATTGTTTGAATGCTCATTTCTTAGCAAATCAAACAAGGATAACTTTAAGGGAAGAAATGAACTGAAAGTTTAGATTTCCATATTTTGGACTTTCCTTTTGTCCCTTAGGTGTAAGCGGCAGGCCTTGGGCCAGCTTTTCTGAGTAGGGCAATACGGCTGAGGGGGCTTCCTTTCCTTTTCTGCTAGTTCTTGAGATATTCTTACTTTTTAACCTTCCCTTTACCTTGAGCCTAATTCTTGGCCTCTGAATGCTTGCTCTTTTCTTTCTTTTTTTTTTTTTAGAGAAAGAATTCTAAAACCTGCTGTGTTAAAGTTTTTCCTAGACATTTTATTCTTTTTTGATGTAATTGTAAATGGGATTGTTTTCTTAATTTCTCTTTCTAATAGTTATTAATGTATGAAACAAAAATTTCTATATATATCTATTTCTATTTGTATCCTGCGACTTTATTGAATTTGTGTATTAGTTTTAACAGTTTTTTGTTAGAGTTTTTAGGGTTCTCAGTATATAATACTATGTCTTCTGCAAATACTGACAGTTTAACTTCTCCCTTTCTAATTTGGATACCTTTTTTTTTCTTCTACTGGCCCAATTTCTCTGGCCAAGATTTCCAGTACTATGTTGAATAAGAATGGTGAGGGTGGGCCTCCTTGTCTTGTTCCTGATCTTAGAGGAAAAGCTTTCAGGTTTTCTCCATTGAGTATGATGTTAGCTGTGGGTTTGTCATATATGTCCTTTGTTATGTTGAGGTGCATTCCCTCTATACCCATTTTTAGAGTTTTTCTCATAAATGAATGCTGAATTTTGTCAAATGCTTTTACTGCATCTATTGAGATGATCATGTGATATTTATTTTTTCATTTTATTGATGTATCACATTGATGGACTTGTAGATATTAAACCATTCTTGTATCCCTAGAATAAATCACACTTGATCATAGAATATGATCCTTTTAATGTATTGCTGAATTTGGTTTGCTAATAATTTGTAGAAGATTTTTGCATCTATGTTCACATGGATATTGGCCTGTAATTTTCTTTTCTTGTGGTATCCTTGTCTGGTTTTGATAACAAGGTAATGTTGGTCTTGTTAAATAAGTTCAGAAATGTTCTGTTTTTTGGGAAAACTTGTGAAGAATCCGGTAGAATTCAATGTTGAAGCCACTCAGTTCTGTAATTTTGTTTGTGGGTAAGATTTTGATACTCATTCTATCTCCTATTAGTAATCAGTCCATTCAGATTCTGTTTCTTCATGATTCAGTTTTGGAAAGTTGTGTGTTTCTTGAAATTATTTCATTGCTTCTAGGTTGTTCAATTGGTGGAATATAATTGTTCGTACTTGTCTTACTATCTTTTATATTTCTTTGGTATCAGTTAGAAGGCCTCCTCTTTCATTTCTGATTTTCTATTCACTCTCTCTTTATTGGTGAATCTAACTAAAGCTTTGACAATTTATCTTTTCAAAGAACCAGCTCTTAGTTTCATTTATCTTTTCTGTTGTCTTCTTAATCTCTATTTCATTTATTTTTGTTCTGATCTTTGTTATGTTCTTCCTTCTACTAACTTTGGGCTTCATTTGTTCCACTCTCTTTAGTTTCTTGAGGTATAAATTTATCTTGCTTATTTGAGATTTTTCTTGTTTCTAGAGGTAGTTGTTTATCACTGTGAACTTCCCTCTTAGAACTGCTTTTGCTGCATCCCATAAGTTTTGGTATGGTAAATGTCCAGTTTTAGTTGCCCCAAGGTATTTTTTAATTTCTCTTTTGATTTCTTCATCGATCCATTGGTTGTTCAGTAGGCTTTTTCTTTTTGCCTGGACAGCTGAGGCTGTGGTCTGTATGGCATGCCCAAGAGTGGTAATAAGGGAAGGAAGATCTTATGACTAAAGCCATGCTCACAGTCTGTTAGTTCTTCAGAGTTATCACTTCTCAGCTCTTGTGATATAATTTCCAGGGCATAACCCCCTAAAGCATATGTGATGCTTTCTTAAGTCTTTCATGTTCTTCTTAATCCACCAACAGCACAGGATTGCTGTGAAAAACGTTGTTGGTGGTTGGGAGCAGTGTAAAGGACAATACCCCTCCCCCATTTTAACCACCAGTTATTCCTCAGTGTAAGTGTACTGCTGTTTTTTTGTTCATTGTTTTGCTTTGTACTTATATTCCACAAATAAGTGAAATCATATGGTATTTGTTATTCTTCACCTGGCTTATTTAACAGAGTATAATACCCTCTAGATCCATCCATGTTGTTGCAAATGGCAGAATTTCTTTTTTTATGGTTGAATAATATTCCATTGTATATATGTACACCACTTCTTTATCCATTCATCTGTTAATAGGTTGATTCCATATCTTGGCTATTGTAAACAATATAAGCAGTAAACATAGGGATGCATATACCTTTTTGACTGAGGGATTTTATTTTCTTTGGTGAATTCCTAGAAGTTCCTAGAAGTAATTCCAGGAATTATTGGATTGAATAGTATTTCTTTGTTTAGTTTTTTGAGGAACCTTCATACTCCTTTCCACAGTGGCTGCAGCAATTGACATTTCAACCAATAGTTTTCTCCACATCATTGCCAGTACTTGATGTCTTTTGGAAAGTGGCCATTCTGACTGGTGTGAGGTGATATCTCATTGTGGTTTGGATTTGCATTTCCCTGATGATTAGCAATATGGAGCATCTTTTCATATACTTGTTGGACATCTGTATTTCTTTGGAGAAATATCTGTTCAGGTCCTCTGACCATTTTTTTTAATTGGGTTATTTGTTTTTTTAGTATTGAAGCATATGAGCTCTTTGTATATTTTGAATGTTAACATCTTATTGGATAAATCATTTACTAATCTATTCTTTACTGTAGGTTGCCTTTTTGTTCTGCTGATGGTGTCCTTTGTTGTACAGAAGCTTTTTAATTTGATGTAGTTCTGCTTGTTTATTTTTGCTTTTGTTTCCCTTGTCCAGGGAGATGTATCCAGAAAAATATTACTCATGCTTATATTTGAGACTTTTGCCTATGTTTTCTTCTAAGAGTTTTATGGTTTCATGTTATATTTAAATCTTAAATCCTAAATTTTGACTTTACTTTTGTGTATGGAGTTAGACAGTAATCCAGTTTCATTCTCTTGTATTTAGCTGTCCAGTTTTCCCACCACCAGTTATTGAAGAGGCTGTCTTCTTCCCATTGAATATTCATGGCTCCTTTATTATATATTAATTGACCAGATATGCATAGGCTTATATCTGGGCTTTCTATTCTGTTCCATTTATCTATAGGTCTGTTCTTGTGCCAGTACCATACTGTTTTGATTACTGTAGCTTTGAAGTATAGCCTGAAGTCAGGAGCATAATATCCCCAGTTTTTTTGTTCTTTCTCTTTGGCTGTTTGGGTTCTTTTTTGTGGTTCCATATGAACGTTAGAACTATTCTCATTCATTGAAAAATGCTGTTGGTATTTTCATAGCAATTACATTGAATCAGTAAATTGCTTTGGACAGGGTGATGACCATTTTGACAATATTAATTCTTCCTACTAGGAGCACAGGATAGATGTCCATTTATTGGTGTCTTCTTTAATTTCTTCTTTAATTTCTCTCATGAGTGTCTTACAGTTTTCAGAGTATAGGTCTTTCACCTCCTTGGTTAGGTTTATTCCTAGGTATTTTATTCTTTTTAATGCATTTATAAATGGATTGTTTCCCACATTTCTCTTTCTGCTAGTTCATTGTTAGTATATAGGAGCATAACAAATTTCTGTGTATTAGTTTTGTATCTTGCAACATGGCTGAATCCAGTTATTAGTTATAATAGTTTTTTGATGATGTCTTTAGGATTGTATATATATAATATCATTTCGTCTGCAAATAGTGACAGTTTAACTTCTTCCTTGTCAGTTTGGATGCCTTGTAACTCTGTGTTGTCTGATTGCTGTGGCTAGGACCTCTAGTACTATGTTGAATAAAAATGGTGAGAGTGGACATCCTTCTCTTGTTCCTGAATTTAGAGGAAAAGCTTTCAGCTTTTCACCAGTAAGTATGAGGTTAGCTGTGGGTTTGTTATATATGTCCTTTATTATGTTGAGATACCCTCTATTCCCATTTTGTTGAGAGTTTTTATCCTGAGTGGGTGTTGAATTTTGTCAAATGCTTTTTCAGCATTTTTTATCCTTTTAATGTGGTGTACACTTTGATCATACCATCCTTGTATCCCTTGAATAAATCCTGCTTGGTTGTGATGGATGAACCGTTTGATGTAATTTTGAATTTGGTTTGCTAATATATTTTTGAGGATTTTTGCATCTGGTACACTGGTCTTTACTTTTCTTTTTTTGTAGTGTCTTCATCTGGTTTTGGCATTAGAGTGATGCTGGAGTGAGTTCAGAAGTATTCCCTCCTTTTTTACTTTTTGGAATACTTTAAGGAAGTGTAGGTATTATTTCTACTTTAAATGTTTGGTACAATTCAGTTGTGAAGCCATCTAGTCCTAGATTTAGTCTGCTTGGTGTTTTTGATTACTGATTTAATTTCATTACCAGTGATTGGTCTCTGCATATTTTCTGTTTCTTCCTGCATCAATCTTGGGATGTTGTACTTCTTTTAGGAATTTTTCCATTTCTTCTAGGTTCAGTTTATTGGCATATAATTTTTCATAGAGTTCTCTAATAAATCTGTATTTCTGTGATGACTATTCCTTTTTCATTTCTGATTTTCTTTGTGTTGTCCTCTGTCTCTTTTTCTTGATAAGTCTGGCTAGGGGTTTGTCTTTTTTGTTTGTTTTCTAATGGGGCTATCTCTTGGTTTTATTGATGATTTTCTTTGTTTTATTCTTCTTTAGTTTATTTCTGCTCTGATATTTATTCTGTCCCTCCTTCTAACTTTGGGCTTAATTTGTTCTTTTTTTAGTTTCTTTAATTGTGAGTTTAGACTGTTTATTTGGGATTGTTCTTGTTTCTTGGGGTAGGCCTGTATTGCTTTGTACATCCTTTTGGAATCACTTTTGTGGTGTCCCACAAGTTTTGGACTGCTATATTTTTGTTCTCATTTTTCTCCTTGTATTGCTTGATTTCTGTTTTGATTTGCTCAATGATCCATTGATTATTTGGTAGAATATTGTTTAGTCTCCATGTGTTTGTAGGTTTATTGCTTTCTTGGAGTAATTTATTTCTAGTTTCTTTTTCTTTTTTTATTAAGGTATTATTGATATAAAATCTTATGAAGATTTCACATAAGCAACATAGTGGTCACTACATTCACCCATATTACCGAGTCCTCCCGCCACAACACACCAGTCACTGTTGTCATTAGCAAGCACAGTCACAATCATAGCAAGATGCCACAGAGTCACTACTTGTCTTCTCTCTGCTACACTGTCTTCCCCGTGACCCCCATGCACACCATATGTGCTAATCATAATGCCCCACAATCCCCTTCTCCCTCCCTCCCCTCCAACCATCCCCCACCCCTCCCCTTTGGTAACTGCTAGTCCCTTCTTGGAGTCTGTGAGTCTTCGGCTGTTTTGTTCCTTTAGTTTTGCTTTGTTGTTATACTCCACAAATGAGGAAATCATTTGGTACTTGTCTTTCTCTGCCTAACTTACTTCACTGAGCATAATACCCTCTAGCTCTATCCATGTTGTTGCAAATGGTAGGATTTGTTTTCTTCTTATGGCTGAATAATATTCCATTGTGTATATGTACCACATCTTTTTTATCCATTCATCTACTGATGGACACTTAGGTTGTTTCCATATCTTGGCTGTTGTAAATAGTGCTGCAATAAACATAGGGATGCATATGTCTTTTTGAATCTGGGGTTTTGTTTTCGTTGGGTAAATTCCTAAGAGTGGAATTCCTGGGTCAAATGGTATTTCTGTTTTTAGTTTTCCTGAGGAACCTCCATACTGCTTTCCACAATGGTTGAACTAATTTAAATTCCCACCAACAGTGTAGGAGGGTTCCCCTTTTTCTGCATACTTGCCAGCATTTGTTGTTCCTAGTCTTTTTGATGTTGGCCATCCTAACTGGTGTGAGGTGATACCTCATTGTGGTTTTAATTTGCATTTCCTTGATAATTAGCAATGTGGAGCATCTTTTCATCTGCCTGTTGGACATTGGAATTTCTTCTTTGGAGAAGTATCTGTTCATATCCTCTGCCCATTTTTTAATTGGCTTGTTTGCTTTTTAGGTGTTGAGGCATATGAGTTCTTTATGTATTTTGGTTGTTAACCCCTTGTCCAGTATGTTGTTTATGAGTATATTCTCCCATACCATAGGATGCCTTTTTGTTCTACTTATGGTATCCTTTGCTGTACTTTTAGTTTGACGTAGTCCCATTTGTTCATTTTTGCTTTCGTTTCCCTTGCCCAAGGAGATGTGTTCAGAAAAAAGTTGCTCTTGTTTATATTCAAGAGATTTTTCCCTGTGTTTTCTTCTAAAAGTTTTATGGTTTCATGACTTACATCCAGGTTTTTGATCTGTTTCAAGTTTATTTGTGTGTGTGCGTGTGTGTGTGTGTGTGTACAGTTAGTCAATAATCCAGTTTCATTCTCTTCCACATAGCTGTCCAGTTTTACTAACACCAGTTGTTGAAGAGGCTATTTCCCCCATTGCCCATTGTATATCCATGGTTCCTTTATTGTATATTAATTGACTATATTTGCTTGGGTTTATATCTTGGCTCTCTATTCTGTTCCATTGATTTATGGGTCTGTTCTTGTGCCAGTACCAAATTGTCTTGATTACTATGGCTTTGTAGTAGAGCTTGAAGTCAGGGAGCACAATCCCCCCAGCTTTATTCTTCCTTCTTAGGATTGCCTTGGCTATTCTGGGTCTTTGGTGGTTCCATATGAATTTTAGAACTATTTGTTCTAGTTAGTTGAAGAA
Organism: Manis pentadactyla; assembly: GCF_030020395.1. Lineage (NCBI taxonomy): Eukaryota > Metazoa > Chordata > Mammalia > Pholidota > Manidae > Manis > Manis pentadactyla. Next base: position 79,799,757 of record NC_080021.1, on the reverse strand, counting down.
TGCTGTTGGTATTTTGATAGGGATTGCATTGAATCTGTAGATTGCTTTAGGCAGGATGGCCATTTTGACAATATTAATTCTTCCTATCCATGAGCATGGGATGTATTTCCATTTATTGGTGTCTTTAATTTCTCTCATGAGTGTCTTGTAGTTTTAAGGGTATTGTTCTTTTATGTCTTTGGTTAGGTTTATTCCTAGGTATTTATTCTTTCTGTTGCAATTGTGAATGGAATTGTTTTCCTGATTTCCCTTTCTGCTAGTTCATCATTAGTATATAGGAGTGCAACAGATTTCTGTGTAATAATTTTGTATCCTGCAAGTTTGCTGAATTCTGTTATTAGTTCCAGCAGTTTTTGAGTGGATTCTTTAGGGTTTTTTATGTACAATGTCATGTTATCTGCAGATAGTGACAGTTTAACTTCTTCCTTATCCCATCTGGATGCCTTTTATTTCTTGATGTTGTCTGATTGCCATGGCTAGAACCTCCAGTACTGTGTTGAATAAAAGTGGGGAGAGTGGGCATCCTTTTCTTGTTCCTGATCTTAAAAGCTTTCAGCTTTTTGCTGTTAGGTATGATGTTGGCTGTAGGTTTGTCATATATGGCCTTTAATATGTTGAGGTACTTGCCCTCTATATCCATTTTGTTGAGAGTGCTTATCATGAATGGATGTTGAATTTTGTCCACATTTATTGAGATGATCATGTGATTTTTGTCCTTTTGTTGATGTGGTGTATCATGTTGATTGATTTATGGATATTGTACCATCCTTATATCCCTGGAATAAATCCTAGTTGATTTTGTGATATTCTGCAGTGAAGCCATCTTGTCCAGAGGTTGTTCTTAGGCATTTTTTTGATTACCAATTCAATTTCGTTGCTGATAATTGGTCTGTTCAGATTTTCTCTTTCTTCCTGGGTCAATCTTGGAAGGTTGTGTTTTTCTGGAAAGTTTTCCATTTCTTCTAGGTCATCCAGTTTATTTCTAGTTTCATAACACTGTGGTCTGAGAAGTTGCCTCATGCAATTTCAGTCTTTTTGCCTTTATTGAGGCTGTTTTTGAGGCCTAGTATGTGATCTATTCTGGAGAATGTTCCTTGTACAGTTGAGAAAAATATGTATCCTGCTGCTTTGGGGTGGAATGTTTTGTAGATATCTGTTAAGTTCATCTCATCTAATGTGTTGTTCAGTGTCTTTGTTTCCTCATTTTCTGTTTGGTCGATTTATCCATTGGTCTAAGTGATATGTTAAATTCCCTTAAGATGAATGAGTTGCAGTTTATTTCCCCCTTTGGTTCTGTTAATATTTTTTTTTACATATTTAGGTGCTTTTATTTGGCCTACATATATATTTATAATTATTATATCCTCTTTTTGAACTGATCCCTTTATCATTATATGTAATTACCATCTTTTTCCCTTATTACTTTCTTTGTTTTGAAGTCTATTTTGTCTGATAAGTACTGCTACTCCTGCTTTTTCTCCCTATTTTTTCCATGAAATAATTTCCATTCCTTCATTTTCAGTCTGTGTATGTCTTTAGGTCTGCAATGATTGTCTTGTAGGCAGCATACAGATGGGTCTAGTTTCTTTATATATTCTGCCACCCTAGGCTTTTTGATTGGTGCATTTAGTCCATTTACATTTAAGATAATTATTTGTAGGTATGTCCTTATTGCCATTGTATTGTTTTTAGTTTATTTTTATATTTACTGTTTGTTTCTTTGTCTCTTACATTCTTCTCATTATTTCATAGTTTTCTTTAGTGTTGTGATTAGATTTCTTTTTTAAAGTTTATTTTGTGTATCTATTGTAGGCTTTAGGTTTGTAGTTACAATAAGGATCATGGATAGTTTCCTAAACATATAGTAGTCTATATAAAGTTGATTATTGCTCTGTGTCAAACACAATCTAAAAGTACTTCTTCTTTATTCTTTTTCCTCCTTCACACTTTTATATTAGATGTCATAATCTACATTTTTTGTATATCCCTTGACTGATTTTGTGTGTACTTGGTTTTACTACTTTTGTTTTATTAAACTTTAATTTCATACTTACTTGGTAAGTAATATGTGTACCACCTTTCTTGTGGGTTTATTTTCACTGGTTAAAAATATTTAGGCTTAAGAACAATTTCCATCTGTAGAAGTCACTTTAACATACCCTATAATGCTGATTTAGTGGTGGTGAATGTTTTCAGCCTTTGTTTATCTGGGAAAATTTTAATTTCTCCTTCAAATTTGAATGATAATCTTGGTGGGTAGAGGATTCTTGGTTAAAGGTCCTTCTGTTTCAGTACATCAAATATTTCATGCCACTCCTTTTTGGCCTGTAAAATTTCTTCTGAGCAGTCTACTGAAAACCTGATGGTGTTTCCCTTATAAGTAATTGTTTTTCTCTCTCTGGATGTTTTCAGTAACCTCTCCTTATCCTCAGTCTTTGTCATTTTAATTACTATATGTCTCGGTGTTATCCTCCTGGGGTTCCTTTTTTTATGGGCTCTCTGTGCTTCCAAGACCTGGGTGTCTATTTCCTTCCCCAGACTGAGGAAGTTCTCAGCAATTATTTCTTAAAGGGACCTGCTACCCCTTTTTCTCTCTCTTCTCCTTCTGGTACCCCCTATTATGGGACTATTTTTTTCATTTGGAGTTTTCACATAGATTTCTTAGTATCCTGTCATTTCTAGAGATTCATTTTTCTCTGTTCCTCAACTTAATTGTTTTCCTGTTCACTAATTTCCATCTCATTAATAGTCTTCTCTACTCGCAGCAATCTATCCCCTCCACTGTATTTTTAATTTTAGATACTGTAATCTTCAGCCCTGAGTGGCTCTTTTTCAACTCTTCTCTTTATTCAAGCCCTCTTTGAGATCCTCAATACTTTTCCACAAATCAGGGAGCATGTTTATGACTGTTATTTTGAAATCTTTGCAAAGAAGATTGGTGATCTCTGTTTTATTTAGCTCTTTTTCTGGTGTCTTCATCTTCTTTGGAACATGTTCCTCTCCTCCTCATTTTGTCAGGGTTTCTGTGTTTCTTTCTTTCTATTAGATGGATCTGCTATGCCTCCTTGTCTAGAGAGTAATGGATTTATGAAGAAGATGTCTTGTGGTACCCAGAAGCTGAAGTCTCATTATTTGCCAGTGCGTGGTTCTCCTTTGCAGTAGAGCCCCAGTTGTTGTTGGTGGGCTGTGGGCGGGCTGCAATGTCTGTCTGTTAGCAGTGTCCTGTCTCAGTCTACTGTGGGTGGCATCTTGCCTCAGCCGGTCCTTTGTGAGCCAACAGACACACTGTGCTGGAATTGTTGTGGGTGAGGCTGAGAAAGCTAAATGCCTCCCCCTGCCTGCCAGGCAGCCAAGTCTGGCACTGATAAGCTGAGCGGGCCAGGTGGGTGGGCCAGTGTGCAAGGAAGCACCTGCCGGCTGAGTCACTGGTGAGGGGTATGGTGCATATGGGGCTCCCACAAGCCCTTGACCAGTTGCACTGAGTGAGGGCTAGGAAGTGTCCATCTGTCATTTCTTCTGTAGAGAGAACTCTGTCCAACTCTTGCCCCTCCGGCACCCTTCCTGCGGCTGGTATATCTTTCAAACTGCCACCTCTATTTTGGTTCTCATTGTGACCACTGGAGCATGCCTGTCCTCCGCAAGTGGTAGGAATCTCCAGAGTGTCCAGCCCCGTTAATCACCAAAGGTCAATTAAATGTGGACTCGTGTTCCCAGAGCTGTTCTCCAGGGTCAGGTGTGCAGGGTTCCTGATTGCTTATTCCCTTCCTTCTCTGTTCCTCTCCCTTCCTCTTGTGGCTGGGCTGGGGGAAGGGCTGGGGTCCTGATTAATGTGGCTCTGCCACTTTACCCTTCTGTATGTGGTCTTCTCTTCACCAGATCTAGGTGGTCTGTTCTGTGATCTTCAGGCCCTTTTCAGGGCTAGTTGTGTTTGCTTTAGTTGCTTCCTTTGTGTTTGTGTGGGATGAGGTTTTGCCTTGCCTTCCTACTCCAGCCATGTAAGTACGAAAATGTAAGTATCTTTTATGTGTCTATATTTTATCTTTCTAACAGGTTATGAAGTTCATGGGATGGAAAAAATACCAGAAGGACCAGCACTTATAATTTTTTATCATGGAGCTATTCCCATAGATTTTTACTACTTCATGGCTAAAATTTTCATCCATAAAGGCAGAACTTGCCGAGTAGTAGCTGATCACTTTGTCTTTAAAATTCCAGGTAAACTTTCAGTATAGATGATAATATAAAAATGTTTAATTAACATGATCAAATTATGTGATAATCAATCTTTGAGCTGTCTAGTATCAATTGGAAAAGCTTTTTGCCTTTTAAGGGTGCCACACTTGGAACTCCTATTTGGGTGTATCTAATTTCCTGTTTAGGTAATATATCTAAATGTAAAAAAACTATGGCCAAAAATGTTATATAATTCCTTTCTTTATTCACAGGTATTTAGTCATTTTTTTTTCTAAGTTAATCGTAACTTCCACTTTTTAAAAACAAAGTGTAACTTTTGCCAAACAATTTGTATTTTGGTATAAGGTAGTTGATTATTTTCATACAATTAATTTTTCCATGAGATACTGGTTTTTGGAGTTTACTGTCAGTTTGATAGCAGGTGAAAACTGTTTTAAAAATTAGCCAGGAATATTTTATCTTAATATAATAATAGAATACTGCCTCAGGAATCATATTCTGAAGAGTCTATTTTATCTGTTATCACACTTGACTTGCTTGGTAGACTTATAACTCTTAAGATTGAGGTCTACATTCTTTTTAATCTGTTCATAAATGCTTTGTACCTTTTAAAAAAGATGAATTAACTAAATAATTTCAAACACAATAAAGCTTTTTAAAAAGCATTTGAAAATAAACTCATTGAGAGTAAATCTATGTTCTTCTGTCTCTAAGTCACCGGTAACAAGCCCATAAAGTTAATAATATGTTGTGTGAAATAATAAAAGCAAAAACCACTCATCAACCAGACAAACACCAAGCAATGATTAAATAATAGTTTTCTCAGTGCCTTTCATAGACATGGTTAATATTTTGGGTATCCGTGTGTCACTAAAAAGCCATTTGTACTTTGTGTATAAATTAAAGTAGCAATAAAAGCTTTTTCGTTAGAAAGTAATATGACAACTCTATAATAAATTTGAAAACTAGAAAAATAAGGACACTGTTATAATTTTGTCAACCTAATATAACCAGTTATCATTTTGATTTATTTCATTTTTAATTTTCTTTTCTTATTTTTACATGCAAACTATTTTGTGCTCTTTTTTGGAAAATGTTGGCATTAATATTTTACCATGTTTTATAAAGAACAGTTTTAATATATGACTAAAATTATTGCTTAAACTAGTTTTCTCTTATGGAACATTAGGTTACTTCCATTTTTCTCTTATTTTTATACAAAATAGAATGTGAATGTCTTTATTTAGTATTTGGCTTTTAAAAAATTTCCCCCCTTTATAATCTTTATGGTCTTGTAATTTATGAGACCTCCCCTGTTCATTCATTCATTGTGAGAATGCCTCTAATTAAATCAGTGACAGTGTAGTCTGAAAATATCTCCATTTTAGTATTTATAATCTTGCTTCAGATCCCTAAACCTATGAGAAGTTTGGTTAGTCTGCACAGTTTCACTGCCCATTCCTCTTTTACTGCTATTCGTGAGCCAAACACTCTTTGTTAAAACTTGATCATTTTTTGCTCTTATTATTGATTTAAAAATTTAATTGTGGAATTAGCATCATCTTTTAATTTCAAGAGATGTGACTATGGCTTGCCAATTTTGGTAGGACTAAGCATAGTCAGATTCACATTCTTTTGAGTGATTCTCTTTTCTGTAGGGTAATGGAAGATCAGATTTGTGACTGCTGATGGGATATCATTTCCAATTGCTTTAATAAATGTTGTAGACAGTGTTTGGCCTTGAGATGCAGTAGAAAGAGCTTTGGACTAGACACAGTTGGACCAAAATCTCTGCCTTGCCATTTGCTAGGTGTGTGTGACTTTGAGCAAGCTACTCACTCTCTTAGCCAACAGGATCAAAATCTCTCTTTTCCAAGGTTTTTGTGAGTTTTAATTAAGAGTTTGAGTATGCAGAGTAGCCAAGTAGCAGGTCATAACAAAGGAAGTAATCAGTAAGACATAGCTCTTATTTTACCAACAATATTAATCCTGTGTTAATCCTAAAGAGTTCTTGTTGATTCAAATAAAAAACAAAAGAATTTTCTGATTTAAGTATAGATAGTAAATGAGTAGGTTGTGAAGTTTTGTCTTGAAGAATTGGACAATACTTAAGTTCTATCTTCCTACTAATGTTTCTTTACAGGGTTTAGTTTATTACTTGATGTATTTTGTGCTCTACATGGACCAAGAGAAAAATGCGTTGAAATTCTGAGGAGTGGTCATTTGTTAGCTATTTCTCCAGGTGGAGTTCGAGAAGCCCTACTTAGTGACGAAACCTACAACATCATATGGGGCAATCGTAAAGGCTTCGCTCAGGTTGCAATTGATGCAAAAGTGGTGAGTTGGACAAAACTAATTATTAAAGTAAAGCTAGGTTGAATTTAAAATAAACACTTCAGTAGTGAACCAAAACATAAAAGAATTTACTTTCCTTGCACTACTTAAAAATTAGTGTTAGTGTATATATAACTGTTCATATGGTAACAATAGAGAAATACTCCTTATGTGTGGGAAGCCATCTTAAAAAAAAATCAATCTGCTAGTGGTCAATGGTGTAACAACTCTTATTAATGAGCTGAGACTGAGAAATGGATAAAAAGCAAGACAAACAAATCATGCCTTCTGACCCATCAACTGCAAATAAACAAATATTCTATGAATATAAAAAAAAAATCAATCTGAAAATTTGGCAGATATCCCACAAAGTTTTATTTTACATTTCAGAATCCAGCTTCTTAATAATTTTATTTGTAAAATTCTCACTATTTCTTCAGTTGTACCTTTTTCGTAAGTATAATCTGTCCAGTTCTATGTATTTTAATCCTTTGCTATGATTGAGTTAGGATATTTCAGTGATGGTTGTTGGTTGGTGTCATTACAATTCTTTTATAAAACAGTGTATATGTAACAATTTAAATAACAATAGGATTCTTATTATTTTTCATCAGCAAATGTGGTCAGTTAAATAATAGTATGAATAGAAAAATAGATATTGGTGTGATTTGGATAGTTTTAAAAGACTTTACAAATTAATTAGTAAAATTAAGTCTTCCTCTGAGATTCACTGTAATTATTCTACTTTGTAGACTGGAAAATGTGAATGCTATTTTGTCCTTTTCTTTTGCTTTGGAAAATATTTCTCAGGTTTTTGGTCTCCATGTTGTCCTTTATCCTATGGAACACTTATTTATTACTTATGAAATATTTCTTCTTTTTTATCTGTTTTCATTTTAGACTTTGCCAGAAAAAGAAATCATAGTACCTTTGACAAGGTGGTGTTCTTTTTCCAGGCTAATTGGAGACCGCTGCCAGTACTTTCACCTTTCAGTTTTTTTCTCTACCCCTTGCTGCCACGTAGAGACCAGTTTTCACCATTAGCTTTCCTGTGCCTCTTGCAAATGCAGGCTGTTGATTAAAAAGGAAAAGATTATAGTCAGCTCATTGTAATCCAAGACCAGTATTTGAAGAAGAATGGAAACTCTCCCTTTGTTTCCTAATTGCAAAGTTAAAATGTTTTGAGCTCTATTCTGTCCTGTACATACGTATATGTAAATCCTAGAAGTATGTTATTGCTATAATGCTTAATAATGTGATCCTAGTGTAAGAGATAGCATATTTCCCACGTGTTTAGTAATAGACAACATAAAAATTTAAATGCTCCCTGTGGACAGGCCGTACTACCTCTTTATATTCTCAGTCCCTAGTACAATGGCTAGCACTTAGTAGGCTATTTGTATGTATTGAATTGAACTGATTTTTTAAACACAATATTAAACGTACTAAAAGGAGCCTTTTGAATTTAATTTTATGTTAATAGTATTAGTGATATCTGAAACTGATAGCACATTTTGCTTTCCAAAAAGTCTTAACCACTGATAATAGAAAACAAAACTTTTCACTATGTGAGTAATATAGAATACAGAAGGATATATGTACAGTTGTACAAAAATTAAGGATAATCAATTTACTGTATATTAAAGCAATGATAGAAGCTAAGAATCTAATCAAAGTTGTTTTCAAGTTTACAGTTTGAATTATTTCTTCTGAGGTTTAAGATAAAAATGACAAAAATAATAGATTTGGAAGCACATAAGTTGATCATGGGATTCTAATTTCTTATCCATATGTTTACAGTTTTAAGGAATATTGGATGAAGGCCTGAAAGAAATAAATTACATAAAGAAAGGAACAATTTTTCTAATCCCTGAAAGAATTTATAGATAATTAAGATAATATGGATACTTTAACTGTTTTTGTACAAAACCTGAGAAAATTTCATGAACAACATTTTACAAGTTTAAATAAAAACAAAAATCTTTAACATTGCTTATTTACAAAATAGCATTACAAATTTGATGAATATTGTACCAGCCCAACCTTTCATAGTGCTTTTAAGGCTTTCTGTTGGTGCTCCTGTACAGTAAATAGGTGATGTATATTATTATTCCAATGTTACAGATGAGGAAACTCAGGCACAGAGAGATGAAGGGATGGAGGGATCGGGTCTTTCAGCAAGGCAGAAGCAGAGCAGAGCGTACAGTTCAGGACTGCAGGCAACTGGTGCTGTTGTCCTCCCTGACTGCATTTCACAGTGAGTTTGCTGACCTTGAGACTAGTGGGACCTTCCAGCTACATGAAGGACATCTCTCAATCCTAAATGAATGTAGTTGTAAAGGGCACAAATATACCCTCTGGAAAGCCCCATCCTAGGCCTCACAGAATTACCATAAACCTTGAGTAAAAAATTAAGACTGTAGTTAGTGGGGTTAAGTGCTCTTATATTGTGACTTAGTAACAGAAATTCAGGTGAAAAAGTCTAAATTGTGAATTCAAGCTCACAGGATATTGGTAGAAAATATTTAAGGTTCATCTGAAAGTTACAGGCTTTTTGATATAATATAAATCACCCTATTTGGTGAATTCCTGAGAATTACAACTTTGCTAAGGATTTTTAGATAACTTAAGTTCTAAATAAATTGGTAAAAAAATTAGCCCATTTACTCTAGTTGGTAAACAACAGGTATAAAAGAAAACAGTAGTTGTTTCAATAAAATTGTTTGTATGTGTTATCTCAATCTACTAAAAATCCTTTGAGATAGGATAATTGTTATTACTCCCATTTTATGCATGAAGAAACTGAGGCTTAGATATGGTAAGTAACTTGTCCAATGGTTCCCACTTTTTTAGTGGCAAAGTTTGACTCTAAGATCATGTTAAACTGATTCCCCAAGATGTGAACAGAATTTGATTCTCAGTTACTTATGCAACTAGCTTATATACAAAGTATGGACAAGGAAAGGAATGAAAAATTGTAATATCAAGTTGTAGTAAGGTAATGCTTGTAGCTTTAAGGCTGTAAGCTTAGTGCAAATTTAGAAACCATGTACCCAGGTGATAGCCTTGTAGGGTAAGCTTTCTCCTGTTCTAGAAATGTCCAGCTTCTGGAGAATTAGCTATTTAAGGAATGATATGTAACTTGAAGAGTCTTATAAAGTGCATACTTAAGTACGAATTCCAGGATTCATGCTAGTCAGTACACATAAATCCAGCAGTACTGGTCACAGAAGAAAAAATTGGGTTGATACATGAGCTGAAAGGTTTCCATTTCTTCTTGGACATTTTAAATTCTCAATTCTAATGACATTTTGTAACTATTTAAAACACTGGAATTTCAGTCATATTTTACTTTTACAAAACTAGTGATGGTTTCCTAGGTTGTAATCTGAATTTTTTTTCCAAAAAGTCAGTGTCCTTATGTGTTATCTTTGTGAATCAACTCCATCAGATTTTTAATTCTTCATCTGATTGCTTTTCTTTTTACCTGACTTCTTTTCCTTAACTGGTTTAAGGTCACTGCTGCCTATTTCTGACCCTTTTTATTCAGAGAATACAAGCAAATTCATTAGAAGCATTGTCTTTTTGTTCTATTAATTAATTCCTTCTTGAATTCATCCATCACACTTACTTTTGGTACCTGGTCTACTCTAGGCACTTTTCTAGTTGCTGGGAACAGAGCTGTGAATTAAACACTGTCTCTATTATAGGTGCCTTCCTTCTGGTGAGTGGAGAGATAAAATAAGTAAATGATCAGTTAGTTATATGGTTAGTTATATGTGAGGTAATAAGTTTTATAAAGAAAGCTATCCCTGTAGTCTCTGCGTCAGTCCACCATATTTTACTGTTTTCCAAAGCTGAATAGGAATGGCTTTTTAAATGTCACCATATTTAAATATCCCAAGCCCTGCTCACGAAGGCAGGTAATTCTGTATTAGGCAAATACTGATGGTAGACTGCAGGTAAAGTGACACTGGCCCCCTCCCTCCCAGCCTTTTCTATTTTTCTAAAACATTGTTTAATTCAGTATGTTTCGTGTACATTTTAAAGTGTCTTACTCAGTTTTTTATCTACTTCAGTTTCACTGTGGCATAACCTCCTTACATGATCCTTTGCTTCTTATCCATTGTTTTATGACATTTAAAGTCTCCATTTAAAAAAATTATATTTAATCATTGATATTCATGTAAAATTTAAAACCATGGGTCTGTGAGCAGAAATCCTCTAAAATTAATGATACAAAGAGTTCTTTTATATATATGCTTTTCTTTTTTTTTTTCAAGGAGTCTTATACTTACTTTTAATTGATGTTGAATATTTTTAGATTTAATAAGCTTACAAAAAAAGTTGTTTTCAGTAATTCCATGACAGCATCTTGCTAAAACCTGTCATTTCAATTTATATGGATTACCCCGTAAGAACCTCTGTCTTGTAACTTTTTCTTCAATAAGCATACAATTTAGTAGATCACTAAAACCAATTTAATTTACTACATTCATTTTGTTTAATAAAATTAATGATTACTGTAATCTTTGAGTTTCAAGGGTATATGTGGTATGATAGGGAAGTTGGTAAATGAAATATTATATGTTACCACTAGAGGGTAGTGTTTCTAATTTATATTTTTACAAAGTCAAGTTAAATTTAGTGTGATAAATCACCCTAGTGATGAAAGTATACCTTTATTTTAAAAATAGCTTATTTTCATAATCTTAAACAGAACCTCAAAAGTTTGCATTAATGACTCAATGGAGACATTGAATGGATTACTATATTTACTTTTAATTCAAATTCTCTCTTTAGCCCATTATTCCTATGTTTACACAAAATATCCGTGAAGGATTTAGATCACTTGGAGGAACAAGTAAGTTCTGATTCATATGGTTTTTCTAATTATAATGTAATGTTTAGAATATTTTAAATATTTGGGCTTTTGTACCCAATAAGGAATCTTTTTTAATAGTAACTTTAGATAATGGATGTACTGTGTAGATGTTTTCTGTTTAAACTCTAAATGATAACTGGTTCTAAGTAATGACAGTTCTTAGATGATAGATTTTTGTTAAAAGTCTGAAATACATACTAAAGCTCATTTGTCATGGGCTTTTTAAAATTACAGAGTGAATCATCTATTGTGGTAAGCCATATTGTTGAGGCTTCGAACAAATTTACATATTACCCAGACTGTCTTTGCAATTACCCCCTGAATAAATTACAGCTTTAAAAATGGATGACAGTATCGTACTGAATTAAGATTAGCAACCTAAGGAGATATTGTTTGCTTTGGTTTATTTACTACTTCTTGGTTTTTGTTTTTAAATATTGGGAACCATAAATGCACTATTTTCTTTACTTTTTTAATTTTAAAAGATAAGTATCTCAAAAATTAGTTTTTAGTGATTTATTTTGAGTATTTGGGTCTTATGATACATTCTGTTTCCATATGTAAATAGTGTTTTAAACTTTTGATACAATTCATGTCAATGTATTTAATTTTGCTTCCCTTTTTTGGATTTCTTTTTTTTTAAACTGAGTCCACCAGTTTATTTTACATTATCACCACTAAATTTCACACTTTCTTATTAGCATTAGTAATTCTTTGTTTTAGTGACTTTTTTATAATTTACAATAATGTTTTTAGTCTTTTAGTCTTGCTAAATTTCACACTTTCTTATTAGCATTAGTAATTCTTTGTTATAGTGACTTTTTTGTAATTTACAATGTTTTTAGTCTTTATCTAGTTTATTATGCATTTTAGTCTTATGTTTATATTAACTCATTTTATACTTCCTTTTTTTGTTTTATTCATGTAAGTCACGTATTTGTGAGTCTGACTTTTTAGTTCCTAGCTTTTGGTTGCAGTCTTTACCCTTTGTTTTATAATAATAGTAATTGGTTTGCCTTTTTTAACTTGCATATTTTCAAAAAGTCACCTTTTAAAAAAATTAATAGGTCTTATTTTTTTGAGCATTTCTAGGTTTACAGAACAAGTGAGCAGAAAGTACAGAAAGTACTCATAAACACCCACTCTACTCCCCTCGTTTCTTCTATTATTAACATCTTGCTTTAGTGTGACCCATTTGTTAGAATTGATGAAAATTCCTTCTTTAAAAAAAAAATTGTATTAATTGCCAGGAGGTGATACTATTTGCTACCTTTTTCTAAATCTTCCATAATTAATTTGAAAGTTTACAATGATATGCTCAGAATATTTAACTAGTTGAATGCTTTGCTTACTTTAAAACAGGGTTATTTAGGTGGCTTTATGAAAAATTCCGCTATCCATTTGCTCCAATGTATGGAGGCTTCCCAGTGAAGTTACGCACCTATTTAGGTGATCCTATTCCATATGATCCAAAGATAACAGCAGAAGAATTAGCTGAAAAGGTAAATTAATCTTTCTTATTCTTAGGACAGATTTTTACTTTCAAAACTATTAAACTAAAACTTTGTTAATTTATTTATTCTACAAACATGTTCTAGATCAATGGTGACTTTTTCATCATTGGGGACATGGACAGTGCATAGATACTTTTTATTGTCACGACAGGCAGGACTGGGGAGGTGAGGGTGCTATTGGCACCTAGTGGGTAGAGACCAAGGATGCTGATTAACATTCAGCAACACAGGACAGCCTCCAGCCCCCCAAAAGAACTAGTCATCCTAAAATGCCAATAGCACTGAGAGTTGAGGTTATTGGCATTGTTATTTAAAGAATTTTTTAATTGATGTTCAGAAGAAGAAAGTTTGATACTCCTGAAAAGAAAAGAATTGTTCCTGTCTGGTAGAAATATCTTTGGAGGAAAATGGAATTGTTTAAGAATGTGGGTTATGAAGTCAGATTGTTGCCAGCTCCACTGTTTTGTTTTCCGGGTGACCTCAGAGAGTCCACACCTCACCCTCTTAGTCTACAGAGAAGGAATAGTACCCACCCATAGAATTATCCCTGAGGATTACATAAAATTGCTCATGTTCATCATTTGGAACAGTGTCTGGCATATAGTAATGCTCTGTGAATGCTGGCTACTGTTGTTTTCCTAGGAACTTGTGGTCCAGTGGTGGAGCTAAACAACTAAACCAATTTTTATAAGGCGGGAAGTATCACCCCATAATGTGCTTACAGCAGAGTTTCTCAGCTTGGACACTGTTGATGTTTTGCTGTGGGGGACTGTCCTGTGCATAGTAGGATGTTTACCATCATCCCTTGCCTCTACTCACCACTGCCCATCCCCACCCTTTACCCATCAGGACCATAAAAAAAGTCCCTAGACAGTGCCATATGTTCACCAGGGGGAATCTCACGGATTGAGAACTGCTGTCTTAGGGTATTATGGAAGCACAAAGGTAAGGTGTCTAAAGTGGATCAGAGACCCTCTGTGAGGGAGGTAATGCTTGAATTCAGTTTTGAAAAACAAGAAGAATACACTGGAGTATCCAGCTCCCCAAAGGTTCCATACTTCATGTTTCCATCCCTGTGTACATGGTTTCCTTCCCTCATTACTCTTTGTCCCATTCATCCCTTCCTATCTTTGCAACCTCTCTACTATGCCTTTCACCTGTGAGACTCCTTTACTTTTACACAGAACACTTAACTCCTGACACTCTCATCACCAAGTATGTGGGACTTTCCCCCACACCAAGCAGTTCTCTGACACCAGTTGTTGTCTTACTTGAAAATGTCAGATCCCACTGGCTAAGGGTTCAGTCCCACAAGACTGCTGCCACCCCACTTCAGGTGCCAGGTATAAGTAGGCCCCAGGTTGCCTGCAACTTCTGTCTGATTTGACTGTAAATCAGAGGTTCCCATGATACTCTCCTCAGGTTTGATTAATTTGCTAGGGCAGCTCACAGAACTCAGGGAAATAGTTGCTTACCTTTGCCAGTTTATTAAAGGACATGATAAAGGACACAAATGAACAGCCAATGAGGAGATGTGTCGGGCAAGGTCTGGGGGGATCTCTGGCACAGGAGCTTCTGTCTCTGTGGAGCTGGTGTGTTACCCTCCTCATGATGTGTTTGTCTACCTGGAAGCTCCCTGAATTCTGAACTCTTGGACTTTTTATGGAGACTTCCTCTCATAGGCATGATCAGTTATTAGCTGTTTCAGCCCCTCTCTGGAGGATGGGGAGTAGAGCTGAAAATTCCAACCTTTTATTCATGGCTTGTTTTCTCTGTGATCAGCCATCATCCAGGAGCCCATCCAGAGTTGCCTCATTAAAACAAAAGACACTCCTGTCACTGAAGAAATTAAAAGGTTTTAGAAGCAGTGTGTCAAAAACCAGAGTCAAAGAAAAACAGAAGATTCTCTTGGTGCTCTTTATCCCTTAGGAAATTACAGGGGTTTTGGGAGCTGTGTGCCAGGAACAGTGGCAGAGACCAATACATATTTTCTGTTATTTCAGAGTGTGATAATTCTGTTTTTTTTTTTGTCCATATTGTTTTATAGTTCTTCTGTTATCTAACAATATGGCAATTCTATTTTTAATTTTTTTCATCTGAACTGTTTTCAGTAGTGGCTATGCCATTTTACATTCCAACCAACAGTGCACAAGAATTCCAGTTCCTCCTCATCAGCCCTTGTAACTTGTGTTTTTTTTTTTTTTTTGACAGTAGCTATGCTAATAGGTGTAAAGTGATCATTTCATTGTAGTTTTGGTTGCATTTCTCTAACGAGTATAGTGATGTTGAGTATCTTTTCATATGCTTGTTAGCCATTTGTATGTCTTCTTTGGAAAAATGTCTGTTCAAGTTGTTTACCCATTTCTAGATAGTATTATTTGGGGTTTTTTTGTTGTTGTGAATTGTAGAAGTCCTTTATAGGTTCTGGATATTAACCCCTTATCAGATACATAATTTGCAAATATATTTCCCATTATGTAGGTTCTTTTTCACCCTGTTGATTGTTTTTTTTTGATATGCAGATGTTTTTGAGGTTGATGTAGTCCCATTTGTTCTGCTTTTGTTGCTTGTGCTTTTGGTGTCATATTCAAGAAATCATTGCCAAATCCAATGTCCTGAGACTTTTCTTCTTTATTTTTTTCTAGGAGTTTTAAAGTTTTAGTCTTATGTTTAGGCCTTTAATCCTTTCTAGTTTTTGTATATTGTGTAAGAGAAGGCTCACCTCCATTCTTTTTAATGTGGATATTTAGTTTTCCCACCACCACTGTTGAAGACTTCTCCTATTGTATTGTGTTTGGCACCCTGTTAAAGATCACTTGACCACACATGCAGATGTTTATTTCTGGGCTATTTTGTACCATTGGTCTATATGTCTATGTATATGCCAGAGGCATACTCTTTTGATTACTCTGTAGCTTTGCAGTATAGTTTTGAAGTCAGAAGTATGAGGCCTGCAATTTTGTTTTTTAGCTATTCAGGGTCCTTTGAAATTGCATATAAATTTTAGGAGTTTTTGTTGTTGTTGCTGCAAAAAAATGCTTGGATTTTGGTAGGGATTGCCTTGAACTGTAAGTCTCTTTGGACAGTATAGACATCTTAACAGTATTAAATCTTCCAATCCATGAACACAAGATGTTTTTCCATTTATTTGTGCCTTCATTTCTTTCAGCAAAGTGTTGATAGTTTTATTTTGCAAGACTTTCTCCTCCTTGGTTAAGTTTATTTTATTTATTTATTTATTTATTATTTTTTTGTTTATGGAAGCTTTATTTGTCATAGCCAAAATCTGGAAATACTTCAGGTGCCCATCAGCAGGAGAATGGCTTAAAAAAACAAACAAACCTGGTATCTCATACAGTGGACTACCCCTTCACGAGGCGCTGGGTTCTCGCGGGTGTGGATGTAGTCTGGCTGTTGTCCTGTATCTTCTGGTCTCTCTTTTAGGGATAGTTGTATTTGTTGTATTTTTAAAAATATGTATGTTTTTGGGAGGAGATTCCCACTGTCCTACTCATGCCACCATCTTAGCTCCGCCTCTGGTTAAGTTTATTTTTAAGCATTTTATTCTTTTTGATGCTACTATAAATGGGATTCTTTTCTTATTTTCTCCTTTAGATTGTTCATTTTTAGTGTAGAGAAACAACTTTTTTTTGTATATTGATTTTATATCTTGTAACTTTGCTAAATGTATTCTAACAGTTTTTTTGTGGAATCTTCAGGGTTTTCTATGTAATAAAACCATATCATCTGTGAACAAAGGCTTTAAAAATATTTTTATTGAAGTATATTTGACAGACAATATTATATTGGTTTCAAGAACAACATGGTAATTTGACAGTTAAATGCTCAGCCAGCTAGTGTAGTTACTATATGTCAACATAGATGTTACAGAACTATTGATTATGTTCTCTATGCTATCCTTTCATCACCATGACTAATTTATATTATGATTGAGATTTTGTGTCCCTTTATCCTCTTCACCTGTTTCATCCACCCACTCCAACCTCTTCCCCATGGTAAACACCAGTCACTTCTCAGTGTCTATGAGTCTACTGCTGTTTTGTTCATTTTGTTTTGTTTTGTTTTTAGATTACACATATAAGTGAAATCATGATATTTATCCTTCTCTGCCTGACTTATTTCACTTAGCATAATACCCTTAAGTCAATCTATGTTATTGCAAATGGCAGGATTTCTTTCCTTTTTATGGCTGAATAATACTCCCTTATATATATATATACTACTATCCATTCGTCTATTGAAAGACACTTTGGTTACTTCCATAGCTTGGCTATTGTAAGTAATGTGGCAATAAACATAGGGGTACATATATCTTTTTTAAAAAAATATTGTTGATATGTAATCTTGTATTGGTTTCAAATGTATAATACAGTGGTTCAACAGTTACCCATATTATTAAATCCTCACCCCAGCTAGTGTGGTTACTATCAACACAGGAACATGTTACAAAATCATTAATTATATTCTCCATGCTGTACTACTATCCCCATGACCAACTTATCTCATGGTTGAGAATTTTTGTGCCCCTCTATTCCCTTCACCCTCCCTGTCCACCCACTCTGACCCCTTCCACATGGTAACCACTAGTCACTTCTTAGTGACTGTGA
Organism: Manis pentadactyla; assembly: GCF_030020395.1. Taxonomy (NCBI): domain Eukaryota; kingdom Metazoa; phylum Chordata; class Mammalia; order Pholidota; family Manidae; genus Manis; species Manis pentadactyla. The sequence goes on along the minus strand of NC_080021.1, from coordinate 79,782,202 downwards.
ATTGACCATTGTTTTGTTTATTCTGTTTTGCCTTGTTTTTATATTCCACAAATAAGTGAAATCAGATGGTATTTGTCTTTCTCCATCTGGCTTATTTCACTTAGCATAATACCCTTTAGGTCCATCCATGCTGTTGCAAATGGCAGGATTTCTTTTTTCTTTATGGCTAAATAATATTCCATTGTATATGTACCACATCTTTATCCCTTCATCTGTTGATGGACACTTTGGTTGCTTCCATATCTTGGGTATTGTAAATAATGCAGTGATAAACAGAGATGCACATTTTTTTCAATTCGGGATTTTATTTTCTTTAGGTATATTCCTAGAATTGAAATTACTGGGTTGAATGGAATTTCTATGTTTAGTTTTTGAGGAACCTCCATACTGTTCTCCATAGCAGCTATTCCAGTTTATATTCCCACCAACAGTGTAGGAGGGCTCCTTTTTTTTCCATATCCTCACCAACAGTTGTTATTTCTTGTCTTTTGGATAGTGGCCATTCTGACTGGTGTAAGGTGAATACCTCTTGCAGTTTTAATTTGCATTTCCCTGATGATTAATGATGTGGCGCATCTTTTGTGAACAGACATTTTACTTCTTCCCTTCATGTGTAGTCTGATGTAATCCTCAACATCTTCACACCAACCCTATAGGGTAGACCTATTACTGCTGCTTTACACATGAGAAAGCTGGGTAACTTAGTTTTGCTAGGTTATGCTGCAGTAACAACCAATCAGAAAATCTCAGGGCCTTAGGAAAATAAAGCTTCCTTCTTATTCATGTTGTGTTTCCCCTGAGGTCCATTGTCTTCTCTATTTTGAGATTCAGGCTGAAAGAACCCCATGTGGGATGTTACCATTTGCACAGCAAAAGAAAGAGGTCAGGAGTGGAACCATGAGATGGCCCTTAAAGTTTCTGTTGCAAATAGCCCTCTCACTCCCACTAACATTTTATTGGCCAAAGCAGTCACAAGGCCACTTTGGGCTTTAGTCATGCAGGACCTGTATTCCTTCCACAGGTCAGACACTTAGAAAAGGATGTGCAGCTGAAGAAGAATGTTATATTAGATGAAACTATTCAAATCAAGCTTCTGGTATGTAGGAAGTTTCACAAAGGTAACATTAGTTATCTACGTGCCTTGCCTACGAACCTCATTCTTAGAAAACATACCTCTAATTATTTTACTAGTTCATTAAATGCACTCAGTTTATTGCTCTCCTTTGTCCTGAAAGTAAAGCCCTATGACACTGGCTTTTAGCATCAGGTCATGCTTTCCGCACAGCATGCCTCTTCTCTCATCTTGAAGATGCCTTAGTAATGGTTCCAAAGCCATGCACCAGGGCCGAGACCTCACCCTGTGACATTGCTTCTGCCCACTCACACTTTATTGTTAATGTAACGTATTGCTTTGCTGGTCCCTAACAAGTATGTTCTCCTTTAGGATATAGCTGTTTTGTTCTTTTTACATTTTTTCCTTCCTATCTTTTAGGATTTAAGTGGGTCAGAGCTAAGTAGGGACACTTTTTGCAAATACTGGCTACTTTTATGTTCAAAATAGAAGGTAATGGAGGGAGAGGGAATAAAATACCTGGCCTAGAAGTTAGAGATCTGGCTTCTAATCCTCTACCGCTAGGCAGCAGTGTCACTTTGGATAAATATATTCTTATCTAGATCTCTGTTTTCTTATTTGTAGCAAGGGGAAATTGAATTAGATAATTTCAGAGGTTTCTCCCAGGTTGAAATTTAAATGAATCCTCTTCCCTTATTTTTCTCAGTTAAGGAAAATACATTACTGATAGATAAATTCCAGTGACTTGATTTTTCACATGAGGTTTTTCATGTGAGAGAAAAATTTATTCTGTGTCACTGGTAGAGTTAGATATTTATGTATTAAAATATATAAATATAGCAAAACCTTATCAATTCAGACTAGGTAAGGAAAAAGAGGGCTTTCTGAATCATTGAAATACCTCAGTTATTGTCTCCAGTAACTTTATTAATCAGTAATTAAAGTAGCAAGTAGAATACCAAGGCATCGTTTAATAGAATTTGTTAAGGGAATTTACTTAAGTATATAGTTGCCATATACATATTTTTATTGTAAGTTGTTATTACTGAACTAAAGTATTCTTGAAATAAAGAATACTTGAACTTTTCCTTCTGTGAATACATTGTCATGATTTTACAATCTTTATTGTTAACAATATAAAGTATAGAATAATGATCCCTGGATTATTACAGTTTCAAAATTACTAGCACCCAAATTAATGTAGAAATGAAACCTCATTTAAAAAATGGATGATAGATTGTTCAGGGATTTGATTGTGGAGAAGGACCATTTTGTAAACACTGTCTAAATTTAAATTAAAATATACTGTACCAATGCTGAAGAGGACACCTGGGACATTCCCTTAGAGTTCTGTTTTACACTCTCTGTTTCCTTGTTGACAGAGTCTGTTTTTGTCTGTCTCTGCCTCTCTACATTCTCATACACACATCCATATATGTATATAGTATATATATGCACACACATTTATATTTACATATATACACATTATTTTTATATATGTGCATATATAATATATGCATTATTATGTATACATGTATTATATAAGTATAATGTATAGTAATATACATTATTATAAGGTGGAAAGAAGATGGAGAGAAGTGGACATATTTGAGTGGTATTGATGAGGTAGAACTTAGGGAAGCTGACGATGGATTGACTTGTAAATGCAAAACAGGACTTGTTAAGGATGACTCCTAGGTTTAGACTTTCTTGGCAAGATTCATGGTAGTGTCATTTGCTAAAATAGGGAGAGAACTGAGGAAAGGACAAAATGTGAAGGGAAAAAAGTTTAATCTTAAATTAAGCATGTTGAGTTTGAGGTACCTTTAGCACATTCAAAGGAAGTCATATTCAACATTCCTATCTGAAGCTGAGCATGCTAGATATGAGTTTGGAAGTTATCAGCAAATGGTAATTAAAGCTGTGAAATGGATAAGATTATCCTGAACCTTTGCAGAATAAGTGCCTGATTTAGGGATTATAATCTGCAAAAGGAGATTGAAAGGGAACAGCTTAACGTCTGTAAGAAAACCTAGTTTTTCCTCTAGTGTGAGAGTTTTACAGAAGCAAGATCAATGGTCATAGAGAGGTCAAGGAAGATTAAAAGAATGCCTATTGGATTTAATGACAAAAGGGGATTGTTGGTGATCTTTGTATTTGATCCATGCCCTTCAAGGAATTCGTATATAGGCTTTTTGCTCAACAGCACTTTGTCAGGAAGTCAGGCAAAGGAGAACTCAAACACTGAAAGTGTATTTAAGGACCCTTTAGTGCTCCCATCCCAAAACCTTCAGCAGCAGCCCATCTCTGGTCAAGGTTTTGGTAAAATCACGAGACAGCCCAGCAGTAACAAGCTTTTTAACCACCAGGTCCACTCTTATATGAAGGTATACACTTACTGCACCACACTCACCACACTAAATGCCTGCAATCAACTCTTAATCATGGCAGCAAAAGGAATCCAAGACAAAGGAGACAACTCACTGAGAAGGAACCAAGAGAATGTTTATTACAATTAACATATGCCATGAGCCAGACTTTTGAAGTTACGCCACAGACGATTCAGCCAACTAGCTCCCCTTTCCCAGAAAGTGCTCTTACCTCTGGGATGTTTTCTTATATTTCCTCCTGTAGGAAAAGAAGCATAAACACATATGCTTCTGTAGGAAAAGAAGCATAAACACAGAAAAGGGTTGCAGCAGGCAGTGAGTTAGAAAAAGAAAACATCATCGAGGATGGGCATGAAGGGGAATTCTTCTTAGAAGGGTCTCTCCTCTACATGAGGTTTGCAAGTTTCAAAGCCCAGTTAAAAGTTTTGGATTATTGTGTTATACTATGGTCAGCTGCATACTACCATAGTCTTAACAGTTACAAATATCATCCTAAGAACAATGGCTCTGTCTCCCTATGCTCTTCCTCTTCCCCTTTGAAGGCACTGTAGCATTTAGTTTGAGGTCAGGCTTTAAAGACAGCAAGATCCAAGTTCAAATTTCAGCCCTTCCATTTACCAGGTTCATGGTGTTGTTGAGGAATAAATGGGCAGAGGCTTGTAAAGCATTTCTTTTTGCTAGTACATTCTAAATGGCCATTAACTATGAGCTAGTTAATGGCCAGATATAAGGTTCTTCAGAAAAGGAAGAAGTGAGGAGGGGGACAATGAGAAAGTCTAGAATCAAAATGGTGAAAGCAACATTAGGAACCTGCTAATGGCTCAGGAAGCAGAAGTAGCTTAAGTTCTAGTGATTTATAGTCCTCATTTACTCTTGGACCAATCTCCTGGGTATAGGGCTTCTTAATCTATCACATGAAGATAACATCTGCCTGGCTATAACACCCAGGTCAGAGTGGCATTCAAGGGGCAAATGGCCATAAGTTTATTGTCCCAGTATCCCAAAGTTATTAATGCTTGTGTCAGTTTTTGTAGACTCTGAAGACCCTCTAAAGAGTTGCAGTAGGCTCTATACTGGAGGAGATTCAGAGGAAAGGATGTGCTGGGACAGGAAAATGCATCTCCTCCAGCATCTCCTTGAAGAGCAATGCTGCCCAGGTGTCCTTAGTTCCACACCTACATCCACATTACAGTCACTTCATGCAGGAAGCCAAGCCATGATTTGCTAATAGAGCTGTACCTATGTTACATATTTTTTTAAAAGGCACAGATGTTTCAAATTCAGAATCAGTACAACCTATTATATCTCTGTTCAAATGAAAACATGTATGGCAGTGTTAGGTGTTACATGAAGAAGGCAGCATGTAACACAGAACCTGCAGTATGATCTTGACTATTGTTCTAAAATCTATTTATCTGAAAGGATAATTGTATTTTCTTATTGCATAGCCCTGATATTTCTTCACCCAAAAATCTTCCTTGACACTTCAATTCATACTCAAACAAACTCTGTACTTTTTTGCTTGAAATTTAACTTCCTTCATGATTTAACTGGATCCTAATTTTAAGCCTAATAAACCCACCTTATGAACACACATTTGCAACTCCAGCCTAACTCACCAACTCTCCATTCCTTAGTTTTCATGCTCCTTCCTTCTCTGTTATGGAAATCTTTACTGATGCTTGGAGACCCAGGCGTAGTGTGTCTGGTTCATGTGCCCTTCCTTGGTCACTGCCCATCAAATGGGCTCTCAAGTCTGAACTTCCAAATACTTTCCTTTCACATCTCAACTGATATATCTCACAAATGATCTTACATTTTAATTACTTTGTACTTCACTATGACTATTAAGTAATGAACACCTTGAGATTAGAGTTGTTTTGCTATTATAGCTTACAAAGCACCTCATATGTTTTGAATAAGTGAATATTTACTTATTTTATTGAAGTATAATTGATACACAATATTGTATTGATTTCAAGTGTACAAAACAGTGATCCAGCAGTTACACAGATTATTAAATCCTTATCTAAGTAGTGCAATTACTATATGTCAACATAGGAAGATGTTACAGAACCATTGACTATATTCTCCATGCTGCCCATCCATCCCTGTGACAAACTTATATTATGATTAAGATTTTGTGCCTCATTATCTCCCTCAACCTCCCCACCCACCCACCCCAAACCCTCCTCCTTGGTAACCACCATTCACTCCCAGTGTCAATGAGTCTACTGCTGTTTTGTTCATTTTATTTTGTTTTGTATTTAGATTCCACAAATAAGTGAAATCATATGCTATTTGTCTTTCTCCACCAGCCTTATTTCATTTAGTATAATATTCTGTAGATCCATCTGTGTTGTTTGGAAATGGTAGGAGTTCTTTTTTTTATGGCCGAATAATATTCCATTGTGTATATGTACATCTTCTTTATCCATTCGTCTATTGAATGACAGTTTAATTACTTCCATATCTTGGCTATTGTAAATAATGTGGCAATAAACATGGGATGCATATGTCTTTTTGGGTCAGAGATTTTGTTTTCTTCAGATAAATTCCTAGAAGTTGAATTACTGGGTTGTATGGAATTTAAATGAATAAATTTTAAAACTATACTTCACAGAACAAAACCTGTGTGTTAGTCATTGTGCCAATCTGAAGACATGTTTTTAATTTCATGTAGACCTTATAATAACTGTAAAAAATATTTCTCATTTCACAGGTGTGAGAACTTATGGATTAGAGAAGCATATTCTCTTTTTTGGTATCATTAATCTACAATTACTTGAGGAACATTATGTTTACTAGACTCCCCCCTTCACCAAGTTCCCCCAACATACCCCATCAGTCACTGTCCATCAGCTTTGTGAGATGCTGTAAAATCACTACTTGTCTTCTCTGTGTTGCACAGCCCGCCCCATGCCCCACCCCCACATTATACATGCTAATTGTAAGGCCCCCTTTCTTCTCCCCCCACCGTTCTCCCTCCCTTCCCACTCATCCTCCCCAGTCACTTTCCCTTTGGTAACTGTTAGTCCATTCTTGGGTTCTGTCAGTCTGCTGCTGTTTTGTTCCTTCAGTTTTTCCTTTGTTCTTATACTCCACAGATGAGTGAAATAATTTGGTACTTGTCTTTCTCTGCCTGGCTTATTTCCCTCTAGCCATAATACCCTCTAGCTCCATCCATGTTGTTGCAAATGGTAGGATTTGTTTTCTTCTTATGGCTGAATAACATTCCATGGTGTATATGTACCACATCTTCTTTATCCATTCATCTACTGATGGACACTTAGGTTGCTTCCATTTCTTGGCTATTGTAAATAGTGCTGCGGTAAACATAGGGATGCATCTGTCTTTTTCAAATTGGGCTGCTGCATTCTTAGGGTAAGTTCCTAGCAGTGGAATTCCTGGGTAAATGGTATTTCTATTTTGAGCTTTTTGAGGAACCTCCTTACTGCTTTCCACATTGGTTGAACTAATTTACATTCCCACCAGCAGCATAGGAGGGTTCCGCTTTCTCCACAACCTCGCCCAAAATTTGTTGCTCTCTGTCTTTTGGATGGTGGCGATCCTTACTGGTGTGAGGTGATATCTCACTGTGGTTTTAATTTGCATTTCTCTGATGACTAGCGATGTGGAGCATCTTTTCATGTGTCTGTTGGCCATCTGAATTTCTTCTTTGGAGAACTGTCTGTTCAGCTCCTCTGCCCATTTTTTAATTGGATTGTTCCCTTTTTGTTTGTTGAGGTGCGTGAGCTCTTTATCTATTTTGGATGTCAACCCTCTATCGAATCTGTCATTTATGAATATATTCTCCCATACTGTAGGATGCCTTTTTGTTCTATTGATGGTGTCCTTTGCTGTACAGAAGCTTTTCAGCTTGATACAGTCCCACTTGTTCATTTTTGCTTTTGTTTCCCTTGCCCAGGGAGATATGTTCATGAAGAAGTCACTCATGTTTATGTCCAAGAGATTTTTGCCTATGTTTTTTTCTAAGAGTTTTATGGTTTCATGACTTACATTCAGGTCTTTGATCCATTTCGAATTTACTTTTGTGTATGGGGTTAGACAATGGTCCAGTTTCATTCTCTTACATGTAGCTGTCCAGTTTTGCCAACACCAGCTGTTGGAGAGGCTGTCATTTCCCCATTGTATGTCCATGGCTCCTTTATCATATATTAATTGACCATATATGTTTGGGTTAATTTTTGGAGACTCTATTCTGTTCCACTGGTCTGTGGGTCTCTTCTTGTGCCAGTACCAAATTGTCTTGATTACTGTGGCTTTGTACTAGAGCTTGAAGTTGGGGAGCAAGATCCCTCCCACTTTATTCTTCCTTCTCAGGATTGCTTTGGCTATTCGGGGTCTTTGGTGGTTCCATATGAATTTTAGAACTATTTGTTCCAGTTCGTTGAAGAATGCTGTTGGTAATTTGATAGGGATTGCATTGGGCAGGATGACCAGTTTGACAATATTAATTCTTCCTAGCCAAGAGCATGGGATGAGTTTCCATTTGTTAGTGTCCTCTTTAATTTCTCTTAAGAATGTCTTGTAGTTTTCGGGGTATAGGTCTTTCACTTCCTTGGTTAGGTTTATTCCTAGGTATTTTATTCTTTTTGATGCAATTGTGAATGGAATTGTTCTCCTGGTTTCTCTTTCTATTAGTTCATTGTTAGTGAATAGGAAAGCCTCAGATTTCTGTGTATTAATTTTGTATCCTGCAACTTTGCTGTATTTCCATATCATTTCTAGTAGTTTTGGAGTGGAGTCTTTAGGGTTTTTTATGTACAATATTATGTCATCTGCAAATAGTGACAGTTTGACTTCTTCTTTACCAATCTGGATTCCTTGTATTTCTTTGTTTTGTCTAATTGCAGTGGCTAGGACCTCCAGTACTATGTTGAATAACAGTGGGGAGAGTGGGCATCCCTGTCTTGTTCCCGTTCTAAGAGAAAATGCTTCCAGCTTTTCACTGTTCAGTATGATGTTGGCTGTGGCTTTTTCATATATGGCCTTTATTATGTTGAGGTACTTGCCCTCTATACCCATTTTGCTGAGAATTTTTATCATGAATGGATGTTGAATTTTGTCGAATGGTTTTTCAGCATCTGTGGAGATGATCATGTGATTTTTGTTCTTCTTTTTGTTTATGTGGTGGATGATGTTGATGGATTTTCGAATGTTATACCATCCTTGCATCCCTGAGATGAATCCCACTTGATCATGGTGTATGATCCTCTTGATCTATTTTTGAATTCAGTTTGCTAATATTTTGTTGATTATTTTTGCATCTATGTTCATCAGGCATATTGGTCTGTAATTTTCTTTTTTGCTGGGGTCTTTGCCTGGTTTTGGTATTAGGGTAATGCTGGCTTTGTAGAATGAGTCTGGAAGTATTCCCTCTTCTTCTATTTTTTGGAAAACTTTAAGGAGAATGGGTATTATGTCTTCTCTGTATGTCTGATAAAACTCTGCGGTAAATCCATCTGGCCCAGGAGTTTTGCTCTTGGGTAGTTTTTTGATTACCGATTCAATCTCTTTGCTGGTAATTGGTCTGTTTAGATTTTCTGTTTCTTCCTTGGTCAGTCTTGGAAGGTTGTATTTTTCTAGGAAGTTGTCCATTTCTTCTAGATTTTCCAGCTGTTTAGCATATAGGTTTTCATAGTATTCTCTAATAATTCTTTGTATTTCTGTGGATTCTGTCATGATTTTTCCTTTCTCATTTCTGATTCTGTTGATGTGTGTAGATTCTCTTTTTCTTTTTATAAGTCTGGCTAGGGCTTATCTATTTTGTTAATTTTAAAGAAGCATATTTTAAAAACATATCTTTGGGCTAGGGTTTATTAATTATATTAAAACGAGAGAAGGTCCAAGATTTGTAAAGTGAAGCCTCACTGAATGGTTAGCATCTAAAAGGAGGCATGTATGCATGTTCTTTAGGTAGCCATAACTGATTTAAGGTAAAAATAGTTGTAATTCATTCATCAATTTAATAGGAAACATAGTTTGGAAAGATTTCTTGATATATCCTAATTGACTTTTCTATAACTCTAATTTAAATTCCTGTTAAACTGTCTGGAAATTGAGTTATAAAGTGTATCAGTTCATTTGTAGTTTCTCTCACTTTTTCCTCCTGCATTGCCTAAAATAATTGGTGCATATGGTGATGGAAGAAAAATTTATTAATGGATGGAAAGGAGTGAAACATCCATTTGCCTACTAGAAAATTTCCTACTACTTTTTTCTTCAATTCTTTTTAGTGTTTATTGTGTACAAGGCATTATTGTGCTCACTGCTGGAGAAATGCTAAGCTGTGTCTTAAGGAGTTTACAACCTGGTGTAGACAATAGCCATGTGAAAAATAACTCTGATTCAAGCATAATAAAATAAGTATAAGAAATATAGTGTGGGTGTACTGAGAAGGAAATCATTAATTCTGAGGAGGATGGGTTTAATTAGGGAGGACTTCTTGAAAGTAGTAACATGTTAAAATCTGTACAAAATAAATTATCTATATTGAGAACTAAAAGAACAATGGCTTTTCTTTTGTTTTCTTAATAGACAAAGAATGCTGTTCAAGCTTTGATTGAAAAGCACCAAAGAATACCAGGAAACATTATGAGTGCTTTGTTGGAACGTTTTCATAGAAAACAAGAGGTCAACTAGAAGGTGATTTAATGAATTTGTATTAATATGTTTGTGTCTATAGTACTCTTTTAAATTTTATAGGCTGTATAATATCTTTTTAAAAATCATGTTAGCGTCTTTCACTGAACTTGTTTGTTTAAAGTTTGTATTGTTGGTTTGGTGTTGCAATCAGTTATGTCAAATTTAAATAATAGTTTGTTATATGCTTAATTCAGAGAATGATCATTTTCTTTTTATAAATTCCTGTAATGTATGATAACCATTTACATTTTTAAAGTTGATTTATGAATAACAGCAATTTAGGTTAAACAAACATTCCTAAATAATGCATCTAATTTTTGTATCTGTTGCACTGAGCTAATTTTACACAATGGAATGACCAAGGGTTTTGTAAAGACTAAGAAGTAAGTTAGAAGGAAAATGCTCTTTTATCTATCCCTCATTCCTTTCATTACTTTGGGAAAATCATGTAATGTTTCTGTGCTTCAACAATTTACTTTTTAAAAACATGTTAATACTATGGTGAGGAATATTATTTTAACTTCTTTATATTTGCTGTGATTGATAACTATAGAACTGAGATTATAACTGAATTAACTAAACAATACCAAGAATTTTTAGAAGTTTATGTATATATTTCTATGTAGGTTGTTTAAATTATTTCTTTAGGTATAATGTCAAGTTGCCAAGCACAATAAAAAAAATGTACTGTCTTTCAAAGTGAATAAAAAAGAAATTAGGAAAAGTAAAATTCTAATTATTGTTATTATTTTTAGTATTATGTTTTTAATGAGAATCTACAGACAGTATAGGATATGTTGTACATTGTCAGCCCTATAATAGGCATTTAATAGCATAAGGTTACAAATTACTGTTGTGCTCTGCATTTCATATGTTAGAAGCTGATTCTAGGCTGATAAAAGCAGAGAACTAAAGGAGGCTCTGCTTATGCTCAGTATTGTGATTTATTCAGTTTGTCTTTGCAACCAGTCAAATGGTTTATTGTTTCAATAAAAATATACTTGAATGATGAATTTATGTGAACACAAAGCTTTCTGAAAAATTAATGGCTTTTGATTTGTTGTCTCCTTGAAATATGAATTTTAAAAGTATTTAAACAGAATAGTTCCAGAAGTCAAATACAGTATCTCTCTCCCTTTTTTGGCTATTAAATTACTTGGATTTTTATACAGTTTTTTTTGTATATCAAGTATGTATGTATATCTATAATGTATATAAAACTAAGCAACATAAAAATAAAAGTAAAGCTGAAATGCAGTTCATTTTCTTGTGAAAATTGCATGTGACATATTCTCATTTTAAAACTGATTTTTTTTTGTTTTACTGTTTATTCTCATCCACAATCATACTCATCTATTTCAGCCACCTTGAAGAAACCTTACTTTCCAATGTAATAAATACACTTTAATTTCAATGAAAAGACTGAATTAATCATTATTTATAGATTTCTTTCGTCTGGCAGTGACCAGTATTTGTTTCAAATAGATAAATATTTCCAGAATAAATGAGTAAATGATCACAAGGATAATGTTTTTGGGCAATTATTGGGTTTTAAAAACTGAAGAAAGAACAGCCTTCATTGCTAATGCAGTGAAGGTGATTATGTTTTAGAGTATTTAAGTTTTACTGCTTTAAAGCCTCTTTTTGTTCTCTAATTCTCAGACTAATTCAGACTTCCTGTCTCACTTGGTATAAGATCTTCATCTGTGCTATGTGTAAGATAAATTCTAGCCAAAATAAGCAGGCAACGAGAGGCAACAAAGGGCCAGGCAGTTTATTTGAGCGCAATTCCTGGGCGATATTCCCCCGTCTGGCTATCACAGGCCAGGGAAGTCACACTCAGCAGGGCAGGCAGCGAGTTTTTAAAGAAGGTAGGGGGAGGCAGAGTTTAGATTTACAGCGGTGCAAGGATTGGCTAGCCTAAGGCACATTTTTCAGGTTGGGAGGGGGCAGCAGCCGGGCACTTCGGCACGTCATTAGTGTCCAATGTGCTCACCCCTCACCCCAGTGCCTTCAACTTTAACATTCCAGCCTTTTGGTCATAATGGGCAACAACTTGATCTGGCGGCTACTTCTGGCTGACAAGGGGCGTCATGTGGGGGTTTCGTAGCATGTAGTTACATTGCTCTGACTGCAAATATCCTGCCTTGCTTTCTCCAGAGGCTCTCACATTATTCTGTCTAAGCTTATGGTCCCTGTCTCATTTTCCCCTGTACAGATAGAGACTCTAGCTGCTGCCAGGGAAAAGGGGCGACAACCGCTCCGGCTGCTTCATGCTTAGAAGGGGCACAGTAAAGGGTGCAGCTAGGTTTCTATCACTGGTCAGTTGAGAGGGCCTCGTAAGGTTGGTGCTTCTATTCTGGAAGTACAAACTTGATGAGATTAAGAACGCATGGCTGAATATGAGAACTAGAAATATGAAGAGTCTAATTGAGAATCATAGCCAGGTATCATGGGGAAACTAAAATTTTGGATCGAGTTTACATCTTAATGACTAGTATTAGAATTTAGTATAGATAAGACTGCATTATTGGAGCAATATTTTTCTCTAAAGTCACTCTTATTTTTATTAGAAGTAGCCAGATTAAGAAAATAATTAACGGTTGGCTTGATTATTTGCATAAGTGCAGCAAGAAGAGCAATTGATTACATAAGCTCTTTTAAATGTGCTTTGCTGGAACTTTTTGTAAGGAATTTCAGATTGAACTTCTAAGGCCTCTTGAGGCCAGAAAGCTAAGCCAGACTTGCCATCAGGTTGTGCCTGCAGTACCTGTACATTTGGGTGAATTATCTTCTTGAGGTTTTCAAGACATCCTGAAGTTCCAGCACTTGCCAGGAAGTGACTTTCTTTACTCACCTGGTAAGGCTGCTGAGAACCTTGTAAGCAAGGTACTAGGCCAGTTCTTCTAAGGGGCTTTGTTGGCTTTATAAAGCCAATCTTAGTTTTTTAAAGTTGTCTGTTCATATCTGAGTTTACACATATCTCTCAGGTATGACGTTCCAGTTAAAGCTTTGGTAATATAACTAGTGTTTTTCATTGGTCTTCTTACAAGGAAAGCAGATTCTTATTGAACTTGTGCAAATAAACATACTGCCATGAAATATAAAAATAGTCACTGAGAGTTTTTAAATTCTGGAGGGATCAGGTAGAGAGAAAGATAAAGTTTCAATTCTGCTTATAAAGGCAGTCATTTACTAAACTTTTGTCAGCTTAAGAGAAAAAGCTTAAAACACTTTGTCAGCAACATTTGAAACAAAAAGCCACAAAATCATCTTCTTTAGTTTACTTAGTCTTATGTAACTAATACTTGTTCTGCTGAAATCTAGTTCTTTACTAGCTTAAGAGTAATAAAACAGTGACTATAAATAATAAAAGACTTACAAATGACAATGGTTAAAGATCTGATGAGAGCTTACTGTAAGACAGTTGACATAAGGAAATTCTGATATTTCTGTAACAAAACATTCAGTAACAAAGTTTAGCATTATTCCTTTTGACAGTGCATTCTAGGTAATTAAGCAGGTAATTATATATCAGATAAATAAGCTAAATTAGCCAAATACTTTCTCCAATGAGAAAAAGTTCCTCTGACATGTTCCAGGGGCCCTCTGGAAAATATCAGAGTTAACTAGAGGTAAAAAGTACCTTTTTGAATTTGATTTTGGAAAGCTGTTAAAAGTTTTAAGGGACTTGCTTAAATAGGATTATAGGTTGCTATGAAGCAATACTTATCTATTTAACCAGAATGACAACAAAATACCTCAAAGGCAAATAAAGAAGGTTACACAGTTGTTAGCAAACTTTAGCTTTTAGTCCTTTTAATATTAAGATCTCATTTTCTTAAATACTCTGACAACTCATTGAGACTTTAAGCATGAGAAACTGCTTTGATAAAACAATTAGAGAACTTTTTGCAATCTTGCAATATTAAGAGCAGACTAACATTTAAGAAAACTTTGTCTTTTTAACTGAAAACAAAATTCTAATTTTGCTGTGTACTTGATACCGAGACTCATTTGCTTTAATTTTATATAGCATGACCATATTAAATTCTTCCATAAATTTTCTACCTTTTTACATTTAGATTTCTCCCTCTAAATAAACAGCTGTACTTTAGAACAAAGTTACTTTCTTTTATTAAAAGACATATTCTTTAGCATGCAGAAATGTTTTCCTTATTACTTTAAGTAGTTTTAATTAGAACTTAAAACTATTAGGTACCTTAATTTTTAGTGAACACTGAGAAGTAGGCTATTATAAACTGTTACACTAGCATTCTTTGGATTGACAAATTTATGAACATTTTATAATTTCTGTTAACCATGAGCTTTACAACACAATCTCTCACTAAGCACAAAATGTATCTTTTTAACTTAGCAAAATTTTAAGGTTTTAGGTTACCACAAATATTTCTAGGCTGTTGATAGGTATACACACTGTAACACACAATTAAAAAGGTGTTCACTTGCCACACTTATTTAGTTCACTCATTTGTAATAACTATGCTATATTACTTACAAGACCTTTACTGAATATTAGACAAAGCTAAGCCTTTAAGCATTTTATTCTTAAAAGATTTAGCAGATAATATCAACTTAAATGACCTTAGGTAAACTTAGGCACCTGGTAACCACAAGGACATGCCCGCCTCAGCCAAACCCAAGTTAGCATTAATGCTTAACATTTTTTATCAGATTTTCTGGAAGTTTTAGAATGCCCAATTTTCACAAGCGCTTGTTTTTAAATCAATTTTTATTAATACCAACCAGAGGTAGGAAAATATTTTTCATCCACACACCTACATACAAACTGAGATACAATGACTACAGTCAGCAACACTTCTTACACAAAAACATATACACAGACAAATCAATATAAAGACTTGAGTCACTGATATCCAATTGCCTTCCCTCTCCTCAGCTTCCTGTCTGTGGCTTCCGAAACCGAAGGGCGGGAGGGGCGTGTTCTGGTGGGGGAAGAGGGCAGTGAAAGCGAAAGGAGAGGAGGAGGGGGTGGTGCAGCCACCGGAAGAGGAGAGCAGGACAACGGCATGGTTGAGAATGCAGGACTTTAAGATGGCGGTGACATATGTGAAGACAAACGACTTAAAGATGGTGGTGGAGAGAGGGGGAGGGGATTGCGAGCTGAGGGAGGCAGGCGACTGAAGTCTTCTGGCGGATCTGAAAAGGAAGAAGGACCAGGCAGAGTAAGAGGCTGACAATCTTTAACTGGAGATTGGGCCGGGAGAACCTGAGTCATTGAACACTTAACATAAAGGTCTGGACTGGAGCGCAAAGTCCAAAAATCCAGCACATATGGGATTTCACTCCACTCTCCACTCCAGTGGCAATAATTAATCAAGTCGGTGAGGAGGCCAAAATTGAAAGTTCCCTCAGGGGACCAGCAAGATTGGTTGTCCAAGGGATACTGAGGCCTGCCCTCAGAGCAAAGAAAGACCAGCTTCCATTTGCAAACTTCCTGGGACAAATACAGAGTAGCCGAATTAGAAATGAGACACCACAATGGGGTCTGACCCTCTGCTTTTGAGGGCTGGTTCCCCATGTCTGTGCCACATCCCAACTAATCCCACTGAGAGGAGTGCCCAGCATCCCAAGCTCGCCAAGTCAGGGGAGATTGCCTAGGAGCCTGGGTGAGGGATGTCTCCCCCACTGCAGGGCCAGGGGCAGGCCAGATGCCCGCAGAGGGTGGGCTGGATGCCCAAGGGGCCGGATGCCCTCACCTGGACGTAGCTATGATTTCGAATGGACCAGGTGAAATGGAGTTAGGAAGGGAAACAGACCAGGGGAAATTGAGGGACTCACCGGAAAATAGTTCATGCAGCGGAGAGCAGGCTGAGGTCCCGGGTTGGGGAAGGAGGGGGCAGGGCTACCGATGGCTGGTCGGGGCCCCACGCTCACGCTCCTTCCTGGGATTTCAGCACCAAATGTAAGATAAATTCTAGCCAAAGTAAGCAGGCAATGAGAGGCAACAAAGGGCCAGGAAGTTTATTTGAGCACAATTCCCGGGTGATATTCCCCCATCTGGCTATCACAGGCTGGGGAAGTCACACTTAGCTGGGCAGGCAGTGAGTTTTTAAAGAAGGTAGGGGGAGGCAGAGCTTAGAATTACAGCGGTGCAAGGATTGGCTAGCCTAAGGCACATTTTTCAGGTTGGGAGAGGGCAGCAGCCGGGGAAGAACGTCATCAGTGTCTGACATGTTCTCCCCTCCCCCCAGTGCCTTCAACCTTACTCTATGTGAATTTAAATCCCATCTAGAAGACTGAGGGAATATGACTAAATACAGAAATACAAGTAATAATGGAAAGGGGTGTTTTTGACCCTCTTTGAAGGGAGTGTTCACAAGCCAGAATCTGATGAAAGCTAGGGACTCTCTCCAGAAGCATGAACCTGGCACACTTTTATAGGAAATCTTTCATACCCTTTTTAAAAAGCCATTCATTTTCAAATAATTTCAGATTTACAGAGAATTTGCAATAACAGTGCACAGTACTCTTTTATCCTTCACCCAGATTCACCAATCATTGTGGCATATTTGTTTTATACTCTTCACCCATCCCTCATCCTATCTCTCTCTCCCCACATACATATCTCTATACATTTTTTCTTCTGAATCTGATATTAAGTTGCAGACATCATGTCCCTTTCCTTTACTGTTGTCTGTAAGGCATCCCTTGATGGCACCACACAGAGATGATCAAAATCAGGAAATACATCATTGATAGAATAGTATCTGATGTAAAGACCAGATTCAAATTTCACTGATTGTCTCAATAATATCCTTTATACAAGTTTCTCTTGGTGGTTCATAGCAGGATCACACATTGCATTTAGTTTTCCTGTCTCTTTAGCCACGTTTAATCTGCAATGATTCCCCAGCCCTGCTTTGTGTTTAATGAGGCTGACATTTTTGGAGACTATTTGTTTTGTACATAAGCTTTCAGTCTGTTTTTCTCTGATATTTCATCATGATTTGATTCAGGTTATACATTATTCCAGAAGTACTACATAAATATTGCTGTGCTCTTTCCAATGTGTCACATCAGGAGGCACAGAATGTTGGTTTGTGTCATTAGTAGTAGTAGAACTTTGATCACTTGGTTAAAGTGGCGCCCACCAGGTTCTTTCCCTGTGAAGTTATATTTTCCTTCATAATAAATATGGGGAGATACTTTGAGACTACTAAAATACCTGTTTCTCATCAAACTCACCCACTAATTCATCCTTGAAGTGAGTATTGCCTCAAAGATTATTATGATGGTTTCAAAGTGTGCATTTTCTGACTCAATCATTCTAAATATTATTAGTTGGTATTCTGCTATAAAAATAACTTCACCCCTGCCCCCAACACTTGTTATTACCAGTATGGTCTCTGAGATTCATATTTTGTTCAAAGGAATAGGCATATACTTTTAAGTGATTTAAATATGAGACCCTTGGAAGTTCATAATATTTATGAACCATTGAAATAGTAGGTGTTTACAGGAGTAAGTAGGGTTTGTTTTTGTATTTGTGTATGTGATTACTATTTTTAAAACAATTTAAAAACCTTTGTATTGTGGTAAAATACACAAAATTTACCATTTTAGCCTTTTTTAAGTCTATGATTCCCTGGTATTAAACATTTATAATATTGTGGGACATCACCACTATCTATCCCCAGAACTTTTTCATTAAACAGTGTTTAACTCTGTTTCCATTAAACACTAACTCCCCATTCCCTCCTCCCCTCAGCCCCTAGTAACCTCTATTCTACTTTCTGTCCCTATGAATTCGCCTATTCTACAGACCTTATATAAGCGGAGTAAAAATATTTGTCCTTTTTGTGTCTGGCTTACTTAACTTAACATAAATATTTGATGTCTTTTCTGACACCAAATGACATTACCAATGTCAGTTCGCCATCCCTGACATCAACTGGGTGTCCTTCAATTCCATTCAATCTGACGCTAACTAGCAGAGTTAACACAGACCCTACAGAGGAATGTTTCAATCCCACAAAACTGCCCCCACTTCAGATGCCAGCTGCAAATCCAGGCTACCCCACTCCTCCCTCACCTACTACAAATATGGAGGTTTCTGTGACACACCGTCACGTTGGATAATATAGTAAACAACTCACAGAGCTCAGGAAAACTTAGTTTTACTATAAAGGATACAACTCAGGAATATCCAATGGAAGAGCACAAGGTATGGGGGTGGGGAACACCGAGTCTCCGAGTCCTCCCTGGGTGCATTGCCTTCCAGCACATTGATGTGTTCACTAATCCAGAAGCTTCCCTAGCCTTCACTGTGGTGTGAGTCATTGAATCATGACCATTGGTGGTTGAACTCAATCTCTAGCCCTTTTCTCCTCCTTGGAAGTTGGGGATGGTTTAAGTGTTCTAATCCTCTAATCACATAGTTTGTTTTTTCTGGTAATCAGCCCGCTATCCTGAAACTAGCCTCCTCACCCTGACCATGAGTCATCTCATTAGCATACAAAGGACATTCCTATCACTTGGGAAATTCCAAGGGTTTTAGGAGTTTTGTGCCAGGAGCTTGAAACAAGACCAAAAAATATATATATCACATATAAAATATGTATGTGTATATGTAGGTATGTATATATATATATATGTATTATATAACAATTACATTTATATTATAACATATCAGAATTTCATTCCTTTTTTAACATTGAAAACAATCTATTGTATGTATATATCACATTTTGTTTATCCTAAGTGTTGTTTCTACTGTGAATAATGTTGCTATGAACATTGGTGTATGAGTATCTGTTTGAGTCCCTGCTTTCAATACTTTTGTATTATATAATATACCTAAGAGTGGAATTGATAGGCTAACTCTGTTTAACTTTTTAAGAAACCACAAAACTGATTTCTGTACCATTTTACATTTCCACTAGGAATGCACAAGGGCTCCAGTTTCTCCATATCCTTACCAACACTTGCTATTTTCAACTTTTTTGATGTCTTAATGGGTGTGAAGTGGTATATCATAGTTTTGATTTGCACTTCCCTAATGACTAAAGATGTTGAACATCTTTTCATATGCTTATTGGACATTTACATATCTTCTTTGGAGAGATGTCTATTCAAATTCTTTGCCCATTTTTGAATTATATTTTTACCGTTACCATTGAGATTTTGAACTACTTTTTATATTCTGGATGTTAATCCCTTACCAGAAATAATGATTTGCAAGTATTTTCT
This sequence comes from Manis pentadactyla, assembly GCF_030020395.1. NCBI lineage: Eukaryota > Metazoa > Chordata > Mammalia > Pholidota > Manidae > Manis > Manis pentadactyla. Next base: position 79,762,837 of record NC_080021.1, on the reverse strand, counting down.
CCCATTTTGTGGGTTGTCTTTTTTTACACTTAAAAAGCTTTAAATTTTGGTATCTAATTTATTTTTTTTCTTTTGTTAGTTTTGCTTTTTGGTGTCATATCTAAGAAATCATTGCCAAATCCAATATCCTGAAGCTGTCCCCTAGTTGTTTCTTCTAAGAATTGTATAATTTTAGTTAAGTTTAGGTCCTTGATTCACTGAGTTAATTTTTGTGTCTGGTGTAAAGTAAGGGTTCACCTTCAGTCTTTTGCATGTGAATGCCCAGTTTTCCCAGAACTGTTTGTTGAAAAGACTGCACTTTTCATTGTGTGCTTTTGGTAGCCTTCTCAAAAATCAACTGATCATATATGGAAGGGTTTATTTCTGAGTCTCTGTTCTATTCTGTTGCTCTATATGTCTGTCTGTATGCCAGTTCCACAGTGTTGATTACTGTAACTTTGTAGTATTTTGAAATCTGGAAGTGAGAGTCCTTCAATTCATTCTTTTTTAAAGATTGTTTTGACTATTTGGAGTCTCTTGAGTTTCCATAAATGAATTTTAGGGTGGGTCTTCCTATTTCTAAACAACAGTGGAAAATACTGGGATTTTGATAGAGATTGTACTGAATCTGTAGATTGCTTTGGGCTTTAGGTAGTATTGTGGGTAGTATCATCTCCACAATATTAAGTATCCAATCCATGAACAGGAAGGAGTCCATTTATTTTTATCATACTAGATTTCTTTGAGCAATGTTTTATAGTTTGTACAAGTCTTGTGCCTCCTTGGTTAAACTTCTTGTTAAGTATTTTATTCTCTTATTTTAAAGGAAATTGTTTTCTTAATTCTTTTCAATTGTTCGTGTATAGAAATACAAATGAATTCTTGTGTTGGTTTTGTTTCAGCAACTTTGCTGAATTAATGTATTATCTCTAACAGGTTTTTTTGGTAGACTTTTAGAGTTTCCTACGTATAATGTCATGTTATCTGTGAAGAGATATTTTTGCGTTCTTTCAAATTTGGATTATTTTCAATTTCTTGTTCTTGCCTAACTGCTCTCAGTAGAACTGACAATATGTTGAATAGTTGTGGCAAAAGTGTACATTGTTTTGTATGGTTATTTTTCATGATCAAATATGATGCCTGTGTGAATGTAACTGAAAAAATAGGTGTGAATCTATGTATCTCTCCCATGTTGTATACATGGTGAGTTCTACACATCAGCCTGGTTTGTGTTATTAGGGTTGTTTTGCATTCTGGGTGGCTTTATGGTATTATTTATGATATATATGATTTATGGTATATAGATCATAATTCAGTAGCTGTGAAACATTTGGCTGTCTTGGTCATCCTACTTAATTTACTGTCCAGCAACTATTGATTTACCCAATTCTTACCTCTTCTGTAATATATGCCATCCAAAAGTGTTGAAAGGCAAGTACTCTCTATTTATTTAGAATCTTTGTCCAAAGACTACATTTAACATTACTTCTCTGTTTAGAACTGTTGTTGTATAGGCAAAACTGAATACATTAGCCAACCTAGTAGGCAAAATCAAATTCCAGGCAGAAACTCTTAATTTTAAAATTGGTTATCTATATATTATCTTACATAAATCTAAAATAGCCTTAAACTCTATAACTAAATCAGAAGACACAATTTTCTCAAAAAGCTATGTATTACTTTTCACCTTTATTAAAAAATTCTATATGCTGTCTTTGGCTCATTCTGGGTCAAAAAAAAAAGTAAAGGATTCTCAACAAAATATGTATAACAAAGCTCTATAATTCTCTGCCATTGAAATTGGGTTTGACCCTGGTATCTGTTAATTTGTAGAAGTAAAAGTACACTCACATCCTTTTTAAAAATCTAATTTTAATTTATACCTAACTAGTACATATTCTGAATAAGGCTTATAATGAAAAGTAGCAACCTTTGCCATACCTATTCCCAATCCCCCATCTCCCCCTGTAGACACACACATTTTCAGTTCTTTTAGCTACTTCTGGTAACTACTTCTAAATAACAGGTTTATATACCACTACTGTATTTATCTGCTGCTTTTTCTACTGATTTCCTACTAAGAAAATTGGTGATTTAGTTCATTTACATCCACTGCTCCCCATACCTCTCTTATCCCATTGGTCTAATAGAGTTATCCCAATTTTGGATTAAATTAGTATTCAGCATTATAACTATGCCAAGATGTTTACAGCTGAGCCATATAGTCTGCTATGACTAAATCTCCTTTTTTAAATAGCCTTTTTGATTCCCCTGCCAAATTAGTAATTATTTCATTTTACATTTGGTTAATTTTCTGTGGGCCCTGAATAGTTCTTCCCCAAAATTTTCCAAAAAGCTGTAGAAATGGTCAAAACAGCTTTTTACAGTTGAGCATATCAGCCCGATTGTGTGCTGCATTCTGTTCTTGGTGACTCTGCTGGAGACTTCCGTACGTCTGTTTCATTGGCACAGTTTCTGTCTGGCCCTGCTGTGTCACCCAGCAGATCCTTTGACTTCTCTCCTTTGGATGCCTGATTCCTGGAACCAGCTCTTGCTTTTTCTTGGTTTATGCCCACTTGTGGTAAGACACATTCTCTAGTCATTTCCTGAGAAATGTTGTGTAAGAGATACATGTTAAAATTTTGGAGCAGCTTCAGTCTTGTTTGGTAGACTACCTGGGCATAGAATTCTATGATAGAAATAATTCTCAGAATTTTTGAATCATTTCCTGTTATCTTCTAACATCTGTTCTTGCTCATAAAAGCTACTTAATGTGATTTAGATTCTAAGTGCTTTACATGGAATCTGTTTTTCTCTCCTGTAGTTTCATTTTATTTCCAATTCTCCCAAAATTTTTTTGACATTTCTTTAGTTCTTCATCCTTGGGGTTCTTTGTGTTTTCTTTGTGTGTGTACGATGAGAACTTTAAAAATTTACCCTTGTTGTAATGTTCAAACATGCAATAGTATTATCAGCTATTGTCACCAGGCTGTACATTACATCCCTGTGACTTATTAGTGCAAGTTTGTACCTTTTGACTTTCTTCACCTAATCCACCTACCTCCCACCCCTTGCTTTTGACAACCACCATGTGTTCTCTGTATCTATGAGCTTGTTTGCTTTTTTTTCCTTAGTTCCTCATATAAATGAGATTATATGGTATTTGTCTTTCTCTGTCTGACTTCACTTGGTATAATGCCCTCAAGGTTCACCCGTGTGTTGCAAATGGCAAGATTTATATAAGATGTATACAGTATCTTTATCCATTCACCTGTCAATGGACATTTAGGTAGTTTTCATATCTTGGTTATTGTAAATAATACTGCAGTGGCTATGGGGATGCATATATCTTTTTGAGTTATTCTGTTTTCTTCAGATAAATACCCAGAAGTGAAATTGCTGGATCATATGGTAGTTCTATTTTAATTCCTTAAGGAACCTTTATACAGTTTTCATAGTGGCTGCACCAAGTTACATTCCCACCAACAGTGAATAAGGGTTCTTCTGTCTATACATTCTTGCCAGCATTTATTATCTCTCCTCTTTTTGATAATAGCCTTTCTAATAGGTATGAGGTGGTATCTCATTGTGGTTTTGGTTTGCATTTCCCTGATGATTAATGGTGTGGAGCATCTTTCATGTGTTGGCAGTCTGCATATCTTCTTTTGAAAAATGTCTATCCAGATCCTCTGCCCATTTTTCAATGAATTTGTTTTGCCACTGAGTTGTATGAGTTCTTTGCATACTTAGGACATGAAACTCCTTACCAAATATAAGATTTGAAAGTAAAAATCAAATATAAAATTTTTCTTCCATTCTGTAGGTTGATTTTTCATTTTGCCAATGGTTTCCTTTGCAGGGCAGAAGACTTTTAGTTTGATGTAGTCCCATTTGTTTATTTTTGCTTTTGTTGCCTATGTTTGTGGTTAAATCCAAAAAATCATTACCAGGACTTATGCCAAAGAGCTTATTGCCTTTTTTTCTAGGAATTTTATGGCATCAGGTCTTAATTCAAGTATTTAATCCATTTTGAGTAAATTTTTGTATATGGTGTAAGAGAGTAGTCTAGTTTTATCCTTTTGCTTGTAGCTGTCCAGTTTTCCCAGCACCATTTATTAAAGAAACTATTTTTTTCATCTGTATATTCTTGCTTACTTTGTCACAAATTATTTGGCTACCTATGTATGGGTTTAGTTCTGGGCTCTCTATTCTGTTCTATTGAACTACATGTCTATTTATATCCTAACACCTTGTTTTGATGACTATAGCTTTCTGACATACTTTGATATTGGGGAGCATGATAATGCCTCTAGCTTGTTCTTTCTAAAGATTGCTTTGGCTATTCAGTGTTGTTTGTGGTTCTATACAAATTTTAGGATTATTTTTTTCTATTTCTGTGAAAAATGCCATTAGAAATTTGATAAGAATTGCATTGAATCTGTAGATTGTTTTGGGTAGTATGGACATTTTAACACTATTCATTCTCCCAGTCCATGAGTGTGTAACATTTTTCCATTTATTTGTGTTTTCTTCAATTTCTCTCATCAATGTGTAGTTTTCAGTGTATAGGTCTTCCACCTCAGTTAAATTGATTCCTAGGTATTTTATTCTATTTGATGCTCTTGTAAATGGGACTATTTCCTTGATATCTCTTTCTGATAGTTTGTGATTGGTATATAGAAATGCAACAAATTTCTGTTTATTGATTTTATATCCTGCAACTTTACTGAATTCATTTATTAGTTCTAACAGTTTTTGGTTGAGTCTTTAGGGTTTTATATAATATTGCATAATCTGCAAATAGTGATAGTTTTACTTATTTTTTTCTAATTTGGATACCTTTTATTTATTTTCTTTGCCTAACTGCTTCCAATACTTTGTTGAATAAAAATGGTGAGAGTGGGCATCCTTGTCTTGTTGCTGATCTTAGAGGAAAAACTTTCAGGTTTCTTCATTGATTATGATGTTAGCTGTGGGTATGTCTGATATGGTCTTTATTATGTTAAGGTACATTCTCACTTTGTTGAAGTGGGTATATCCACTTTGTTGAAAATTTTTCTCATAAATGGAAGTTGAGTTTTATTAAATGGTTGTTCTACATTTGTTGAGATGGTCATATGATTTTTATCCTTAATTTTGTTAATGTGGTATATCACATCAATTGATTTGTGGATGCTGAACCTTCCTTATATCCCTGGAATAAATCCTACTTTATCATAATGTATGATCCTTGGAATATATCATTGAATTTGGTTGCTAATATCTTATTGAGGATTTTTGCATCTATGTTCATCATGGATATTGGCCTATAATTTTCTTTTCTTGTGGTGGCCTACTCTGGTTGTAACATTAGGGTAATGCTAGCCTTGTAAAATGAATTTGGAAGTGTTCCATCCTCTTCTATTTTTTGGAAGCATATAAGAAGGATGGGTATTAATATTTCTTTCAATGTTTGGTAGAATTTAGCAGTGAAGCTGATTTTGTACTTTGTTGATGTATTCTTTTGATCTGGAAGTGTATGTATTTTATTTCTAAGAAATTTTCTTTATATTTTTGTTTTCAGGCTTAAAAAATTTTAAATTGTGAAATATAACATTTACCTAAAAGTGACTATAATGTATCAATGTTTTTTCCTATAACTTTTCTTTCCTGTGTTGTATTTGTCAGGTTTTAATCTCAGGGTTTGCTGGGCTCATAGACCATATAAAAATGATGTTTTCTATACTCTGGAAAAATTTCTATAGTATTGCTATTTCTTCCTTAAACAAATGGAAGAATTCATCAATGAGTCCATCTGTGCTTGGAGTTTTCTTTGTGAGAAGGTTCTTACTTACAAATTCAATTTCCATAGTAGTACAGTTTTTCTTTGTGTTAAGATTTTCTATTTTTTCTTGGTAAAGTTTTGATAAGTTATGTTTATATAGAAATCTTTCCATTTCCCCAAAATTTCAAATTTACTCTCATGAAATTATTCTTAATATCTTGTAGGATTTGTAGGATAATCCTGCTTTTCATTCATGCTATTGATAATTCATACTTGTTCACTCTCTCTGTCTGGCTATAAATCCCTTTTTCCCTTTGACTCTCTTCTCTTTTTGCCTTGATACTGTAGTACAGGGTTTGACAAGGTTTCTCTGTAAAGGTGGTCACTTCACAATAAATAATACTGATGTTGTGGGCTACAAACTGTTCTAACAGATATCATGAGATTTCAGAGTCTATAAATTGGTTGCTTGTTTTAGTCATCCTACAAGTTTTTAATCAGCAGGTAGTCATAAAATATCTATTATGTGCCCAAGCATTGCTATATGCCAAGGGTCTGAAAACTTTTATGTAATGAGCCAGACAGAAAATATTTTAGACTTTGCAGGTCATGTAGTCACTGTCACAACTATTCAACTCTGCCATTATAGTGTGAAAGCAGCCAAAGAAAATCCACAAGTGAGGATGACTATGTTCCAGTAGAAATATTTATGGACACTGAAATTTTAATTTCACATTATCATAAAATATTATTCTTCCTTTGACTCTTTTCCAAACATTCAAAAATGTGAAAAAACAGGTGTTGGTCTGGATTTTGGCCCATGAGCTGTAGTTTGCTCACTTCTACTATAGAAAATTCAGTTTTAATTTTCTTTTGAGTCTTCTTTTTTTGATCGTAATTTTCTTCCTTAATATTTATATTTTCTTTTTTAGTAATTTCTGCTCTTTATTGTTTCTATCTTTCTTTTCTTTGTTTTAATTTGTTTTTGTAATGTTTTGAGCTTAGGTCAAGATCAACCTTCTTTTCCAATTAATGCATTTAAAGTTACAGATTCCTTCTTAAAAATTGCTTTAATTGTATCTCACAAATTTAGATGTTATTCTTTTATCATTCAATTCAAAATATATCTAATTTGATTATGCTTTATTCTTTCTTTCTTTAGTTTATTCTTTGACATTAGGGTAACTTAGAAGTGTATTTGCTTGATTTCCAAATATTTAAGAGTTCTCTCTTTTTTGCTTTTAGTTCATTTCTAGCTTAATTCCACTGTCATCGGTGAGTACACTTGAATTTCAATTATTTGAAATTTGCTTTAAGGTCCAGCATATTGTCAATATTTGCTAAATGTTCCATGGGCATTCACAAAGAGTGTTCTATAGATATCAGTTAGGTCAAGTTTGTTAGTTTGCAGTTTTGTGATTATTCAAGTGTGGGGAGACCAATAGATTGGAAGACAACTGCCATTAAAAGATACATTGTCCCCCCCTTATCCATGTTTTGCTTTCCTTGGTTTTAGTTATTCACAGCCAACTGCAGTCCAGAAGCAGATGATCCTCCTACTGACCTATGGTGAAATTTCAATAGTAGCCTTACACCAAATCACATGCCTATGTTATTCAGCTCACTTCTCATCTTATAGGCATGTTATCATCTCATATCATCACAGGAAGAAGGATGAGGACAGCACAGTATGATATTTTGAAAGAGAAACCATATTCACATAACTTTTATTATACTGCTTTAATTATTCTATTATTAGCTATTGTTGTTAATCTCTTATTGTGCCTAATTTATAAATTAAACTTTACCATAGTTATGTATGTATAGGAAAAATCATAGTGTATATAAAGTTCAATACTATCCGTGGTTTCAGGTATCTACTGGGGGTCTCAGAATATGTCTCCTGTGAATAAAGGGGGATGACTGTTGTTTGCGACTCACAAATCTCAACAGGAAGGAGGGAACATCATGGCATCAGGGTGACACATTTGGCTCATACTGAATTTCTAAATCATATAGAAATAACTTTTTCATAAGAGCTGTTTTAAATAGGTCACGCACAAAAGGGGATGAGATGAGAATTTATTTCTCTGAACCAGACATTGTTGATTATCTACCCAGTATTCATGCTTTCCTTCCTTCCTTCTTCCTAACAGAACCCAAACTTTATTCAGATATCGAACCCTTCTCCAGGAATTCTGGGTGTTTCAGGGGATGCAGACCCCACTTGTAATTCGAGGTGGGACTCAAATGGTCTAAAGGTAATCTCACTGCCTTGATTTATTAATAATTTTTCCCTGGGAGACAGAAGTAGAGGTGAGCTGGGGATTTTGGGAAAATTCTCTCTCATTTCTGGGTGTGCTGCTAGAAATGAAGCTTTCTCTCTTTGTCTGGATTTATTGCGCATGAATTTGAGCCCTGGATCCACTGTGAGCTTGTCATTCCCAGCCTGGGCAGCAGCCAACATCAGAGGAGGCCAAGCAGAGAGATTTGCAGGGAAATAGAGTTGGAGCCATTACTTTAGTCAATCCTCAATGCCATTCTACCTTTGCAAGTCCAGCTGTATGAACCAATTACTTTCTCTCTTGTTTAAACATTCTTAAATTGAATTTTCTTATTACTGTGCAGTTTAATTGTTGGACCATATTAGATAATGCACATGTATCCCTGTTATATTTTATGTTCTTTATTTCACCCCATTATTCCAAGTTGTGACAATCTCTTCAATTCCATCATTCAACATACTGATATTTCTTTCCTTTAAAATTTTATTTATTTACTTAAACAGCTCTTTCAAGATATCTATTTAAGTTTTGATTCATGCACAGATTTGATACATAAATTTGTTCTCACACTTAATCCAAGTTTTTGATGAGCTTTTGTCCTACATTAGAGAGCTTCTCTGTGAGAGTAATTTGTACCCTGCATGATTTCAAGCTCTGTACCCTTTATCTTTCCATTGCCCAAGTTATCTAATTCTACCCTTCCTACAGCCCAAGGAGGAAGAAAACCAGCACTTATTAAGCAGCTACTCTATGCTGAGCTTACTGCTAGGTGCTCTGTATGTCATGCCTTTAATCCTCCCCCTAAATGTTCTATAAATACAGAGGAAACTGGAACCTCAAAGAGGTTGAATAACTTGCTAGCAAAGAGCTGACCTGTCTGCAAAAGTCCTTGACTTTTCCACAGCTACCACTGCTGTCTCCATTTCAGTACTCCCCATGGTCCAAGAGGGCAGAGGCCATTTTCCTTGATGTTGTGGGGATCCAGTGTCAGGCAAGGTGTCATGAGTGGAACACCACCAGTCTCCCCAGGACAGAGTGCTTTCCCCCAGCTGCTGAAGCTCAGAGCTGGGTGTCTTCCCTGGCTCTGGCCTCTGCCGAAGGGGCTGCAGCATTACCCAAGGGCATATCCCTCCCCAGACACTAGCTCACATCAGGCCATGGCAGTCTGAACATAGGCCTGACCCCTGCCTCAATTTAGGATATCTCTCAGGGTAGCCCCAGCTCCAGACCTCCCAGTGGGGTTGGCTGAGGTCTCTTGCAACTGCATCATACATAATTCAACTTCTCTTGTCAGTCCTCTTTCCTTCACTGCTTGTTGTCCAGAGACTATAGCCCTCTGCATGCTAAGACCTGTCCCAGCAGCCAACTGTATCACATGGCCAGCTCTGTGAATATACTCCATCCAGCTCTGGCCAGGCTCTTCATGCCCGAGTTCTGGTCAGGGGGTCAACTCTGAATCCCTTGTCATTTCTCATCTTCAGCCCCAGATACCTATGGATCTTCTGCCTGCCCATCTGTTGGACCCACAAATAGTGCCTGCTCCTAGGCTCTTGGATTTAATACATGGTGCTCCCAGATCTCCTGTTAAATTAACTTTCTCCAAAAAAAACAGTGAAGATTAGTATGTAATAACTCATTCTTAGCAAATCAACACTGGTTTTAGATGATCATTCTTCCTTTTCTAAGTGATCATAAACCATCCACTTGATTAACAGAGCTACATTTGTTTTAAGCAGGGTGTCTATGCACTGAAACAGTTCACTTGGCTTTCAATATCTGTACTTTCTTTCTTTATAGATCTGGTGTTCTCAACACCCCTTTGGTCCCCTCTTAAAAATTAAGACATTTATCCAAGTTCCCCCTGGAAATTTTGGTCCCTATATAGCTGTCTAAAATGTCCCTGGATATTAGTAATTATAAATTCTAATTTATCTGGACCTGGAGATTTAAAAAAATCAAAAACAATGAGAAATAACCATGTTTGACAAACACATCTTAAGCATTATTTCTTTTGAAGAAAGCTTATTCACGACTTTTCTAGTTTTAAGATATTTTCTAATGAAAACCACACCTGAATTAAAAGTGAGTGTTGTGTTCTGCTATTAAATGTTTAGCTTTATTATTAAATATTTTAAATTTGTTATTCAATGCTCTGTCATGAAATGTTTAGTTCTCCTTTCTTCCACAGGTACCTGCCATGTCCTAAGTCCTTCACAGACATGATTCACTCAATGAATCCTATGAGGTAGAAATCATGATCTCTATTATAAAACATGTGAGACAATCACATTTCCATAGAGAAACAGAAAACCTGGAGATGAAGGAACTTGCCCACAGTCCTGTGACAGCGGGGAACAGAGTGGAGAATCCCCCCTGCTCTCGGCTTTCTGTCTGCACAGAGCCTGTCCTCTCTATTTGCACACACTGCTCCTCACAGCACCAGCCCCACCCATGGGTCTGTCCCTCTCCTCTTCTTGCTGCTTAAAAGGCTCTCCCATTGTCTGTGATGGTTAGTTTTATGTGTCACCTTGACTGAGCCATGAGGTGCCCGGATATTTGACCAAACATTATTCTGGGTGTGTCTGTGAAGGTGTTTCCAGATGGGATTTGATTTGGTGAAATGAGTACAGAAGATTGCCCCCGACCCCCACCCTATGTGAATGTGTTTCCTCTAATTCATTGGAGACCTGAATAGAACAAAAGGTGAAGTAGGGAAGAATTGGCACTCTCTGCCTGTTATGAGCTGAGACATGGGTTTTCTCCTGTATTTGGACTGGAATTTACACCATTTTCCCTGGTTCTCCAGTAGGCAGATGGCAACCTTCATAAGTGTGGGAATAATTTCTATTAATTAATCACCTTATATGCATATGTATCTCCTTTTGGTTCTATTTTTCTGAAGAACCCTGACTAATACATTTTTGCTTGGTATTTCAGCCTTTGCCATTTCTTCCATCTTTCATAAATGATTGATTAAACTGTGAGATTTCTGGAGGACAGTTTGTGTAACTACATACATTCTGATATGTGCCCTTCCTGTTCTTTATACTTTGTGCTTTTGGAAGGACTTAAATATTGTATCCCTCATTCCTCTCAAGCCACCTTCCCTATTTTAGAGTCTCCAGGTATAGAAAATGTGCCTATTTTTATCTAAAGCTAGAAGTGTCTCTGCTCAGAATTCTTTTGCTTTGCTTTCAAGGAATCATTGTTTTTAACCTTTCCACCCTGTTCTTCTTGTTCACAACTGAGTTGGAATGTCAATTCTTTTATTCCTCTTTCCACTGAATGTCACATGTATTTAACTTCAAGGCAAGGCAAGGTTATAAACTGCATTTTCTTTGTTTGTTTCCTCTTAGTCAAATGAGATACTCAGCAGATGTTTTCATATTTTAATGCCTCCTATACACTGTGGGAGGGAGTTGTTTCTTTCTTTTTCCTCATTTACTTGAGTATTCCTTTTTTAGAAAATCTCCTCTCTTCCATTGTCTATTCTGTTACTTTTGAGACTTTGTATTTTTAATACTGCAAAGTGTACCTCAGATTTTTTTCTTTTTATAGAGAAACAGGTGGAGGATTAAAGATGGAAGCATAAGAGGTGAGACAGAGACCTCCTCCCAAAACCATATATAATATGAAAATATAGTTAATACAACTAATCCTAAAAGAGCAACAGGAAAGAAGGCTGCAACAGACTGCATACACCTGGAGAAAAGAGCAGACCTAATGAAACAGGGCACCAACGCCACTCCCCTGTGACCCCCGACATCACTCCAGGGGCTGAGCAACTCCAGAGAGTAGAGCTACTGGGCACTAGAAATGTCGAAAGAACCTGGTTCAAACCAAAATCCCACAAACACCAGAAAAAGGGCCAAGTGCAACTGAACTCATCAATCTTCCTGAAAGAGAGCTCAAAATAAAAATCATAAACATGCTCATGGAGGTTCATAAAAATATTAAAGAACTCATGGATGAATTGAAGACAGAGATTCAATCATTAAGAAATTCCGTATCTGAATGAAACATATAATGGAGGGATTTAAAAGGACATTAGATGTAGTAGAAGAGACGGTAAATGGAATAGAAATTAGAGTAGAGGAATACAAAGAGGCTGAGGCACAGAGAGATAAAAGGATCTCTAGGAATGAAAGAATGTTGAAAGAACTGTGCAATCAATCCAAATGCAAAAAAATTTCCATTATAGGGATACCAGAAGAAGTAGAGAGAAAAAGGGATAGTAAGTATCTTTGAATTGCTGAAAACGGCCCCAATCTGGGAAAGGGTGTATTCTCTCAGACCATGGAGGTGCACAGATCTCCCAATACAGGGGACCAAAGGAAGACAACACCAAGACATATAATAATTAAAATGGCAAAGATCAAGGATAAGGACAGACTTTTCAAAACAACCAGAGAGAGAAAAAAGATCACATACGAAGGAAAACCCATCAGGCTATCACCAGACTTCTCAACAGGACACTCACAGTCCAGAAGGGAATGGCAAGATATATTTAATGCAGTGAAACAGAAGGGCTTCGAACCAAGAAAACTCCACCCAGTAAGATTATCATTTAAACTTGTAGGAGGGATGAAACAATTTCCAGATAAGCAAAAGCTGAGAGAATTTAACTCCCACAAATCACCTCTACAGTGTATATTGGAGGGACTGCTATAGGTGGAAGCATTCCTAAGGCTAAATAGTGTCACAAGAGGTAATAAAATCACAGTAAAGAAAGTAGAGCAATTAATTACTAAGCAGATGCAAAATCAAATCAACTACACCCAAGATCAGTCAAGGGATAGAAAAATAGTACAGAATATAATACCTAATATATAAAGAATGGAGGAGGAAAAAAAGGAGGAAAAAAAGAACCTTTAGATTTTGTTTGTAATAGCATACTAAGTGAGTTAAATTAGACTGTTAGATAGTAAGGGAATTAACCTTGAACCTTTGGTAACCATGAATCTAAAGCCTGCAATGGCAATAAGTACATACCTACTGATAATCACCCTAAATGTAAATGGTCTCAATGCACCAATTGAAAGACACAGAGTCACTGAATGGATAAGAAAACAAGACCTGTCTATATGCTGCCTACAAGTGACTCACTTCAAACCCAAAAACATACACAGACTAAAAGTACAGAGATGGAAAAAGAGATTTCATGCAAATAAAAAGGAGAAAAAAGCAGGAGTTACAGTACTTGTATCAGACAAAATAGACTTCAAAACAAAGAAAGCAACAAGAAACAAAGAAGTACATTAATAATGATAAAGAGGTCAGTCTAACAAGAGGACATAACCATTACAAATATCTATGCACACAAGACAGGAGCACCTACCTACATATGTGAAACAAATACTAATAGAATTAAAGGACAAAATAGAATGCAATGCATTCACTTTAGGAGACTGGAACACACCACTCACTCCAAAGGATAGATTAACCAGACAGAAAATAAGTAAGGAGATAGAGGCACTGAACAACACACTGGAACAGATGGACTTAACAGATATCTACAGAACACTCTACCCAAAAGCAATAGGATAAACTTTCTTCTGAAGTGCACATTTTCAAGAATAGATCATATACTAGGCAACAAAAAGAGCCTCAGTCAATTCAGAAAAACTGAAATTATACCAAACAGCTTCTCAGGCTACAAAGGTATGAAACTAGAAATAAATTATGCAAAGAAAATGAAAAAGCCCACAAACATATTGAACCTTAAAAACATGTTCCCAAATAATCAATGGATCAATGACCAAATAAAAACAGACATCAAGCAGTATGTGGAGACAAATGACAACAATAATTCAACACTGCAAAATCTGTGGAATGCATCGAAGGCCATGCTAAGAGGGAAGTATATTGCAATAGAGGTCTTCCTCAGGAAAGAACAATCCCATATGAATAGTATAAAACCACAATTAATAAAACTAGAAAAGAACAACAAGTGAGGCCCAAAATTAGTAGAAGGAGGGACACAATAAAGGTCAGAGAAGAAATAAATAAAATTGAGAAGAATAAAACAATAGAAAGAATTAATGAAACCAGGAGCTGTTTCTTTGAGAAAATAAACAAAACAGATAAACCCCTAGCCAGACTTATCAAGAAAAAAAGAGTCTACACACAAAAACAGAATTAGAAATGAGAAAGGAAAATGACTACAGACACCACAGAAACACAAAGAATTCTGAAAGAATATTATGAAAAATTATATGTTAACACACTGGATAACCTACAAGAAATGGACAACTTTCTTAAAAAATACAACCTTTCATGGCTGATCCAGAGAGAAACAGAATATCTGAATGGACCAATCACCATAATAACTAAAATGGCAAAGATCAAGGACAAGGACAGAGTTTTAAAGGCAGCTAGAGAGAGGAAAAAGGTCACCTACAAAGGAAAACCCATCAGGCTATCATCAGACTTCTCAACAGAAACCTTACAGGCCAGAAGAGAATGGCATGATATATTTAAGGCAATGTAACAGAAGAGCCTTGAACCAAGAATACTATATCCAGCACGATTATCATTTAAATATGAAGGAGGGATTAAATAATTCCCAGACAAGCAAAAGTTGAGGGAATTTGCCTCCCACAAACCACCTCTGCAGGGTATTTTAGTGGGACTGCTCTAAATGGGAACACTCCTAAGACTAAATAGATGTCACCAGAGGAAATAAAATCACAGCAAAGAAAGTAGACCAACCAAATACTAACTAAGGGCAAAAAATAAGCAGTCAAAGGAAACACAAAAGAGCACAGAATAAAACACCTAACTTGTAAAGAATGGAGGAGGAGGAATAAGAAGAGAGAGAAACAAAGAATCATTAGACTGTGTTTATAATAGCTCAATAAGTGAGTTAAGTTAGATAGTTAGATAGTAAAGAAGCTAACCTTGAACCTTAGGTAACCACAAATCTAAAGCCTGCAATGGCAATAAGAACATATCTCTCAATAATCATCCTAAATGTAAATGGACTGAATGCACCAATCAAAAGACACAGAGTAATAGAATGGATAAAAAAGCAAGATCCATCCATATGCTGCTTACAAGAGACTCACCTCAAACCCAAAGACGCGCACAGACTTAAAGTCAAGGGATGGAAAAAGATATTTCAAGCAAACAACAGAGAGAAGAAAGCAGGTGTTGCAATTCTGGTATCAGACAAAACAGACTTCAAAATAAAGAAAGTAACAAAAGACAAAGAAGGACATTACATAATGATAAAGGGCTCAGTCCATCAAGAGGATATAACCATTATAAATATATATGCACCCAATACAGGAGCACCAACATACCTGAAACAAATATTAACAGAACTAAAGGAGGAAATAGAATGCAATGCATTCATTCTAGGAGACTTCAACACATCACTCTCTCCAAAGGACAGATCCACCAGACAGAAAATAAGGACACACAGGCACTGTACACACACTAGAACAGATGGACCTAATAGACATCTACAGAAATCTACACCCAAAAGCAGCAGGATACATATTCTTCTCAAGTGCACATAGAACATTTTCCAGAATAGATCACATACTATGCCACAAAAAGAGCCTCAGTAAATTCAAAAAGATTGAAATTCTACCAACCAACTTCTCAGACCACAAAAGGATAAAACTAGAAATAAATTGTACAAAGAAAGCAAAAAGGCTCACAAACACATGGAGGCTTAACAACATGCTTTTAAATAATCAATGGATCAATGACCAAATTAAAATAGAGATCAAGTAATATATGGAAACAAATGACAACAACAACAGAAAGTCCCAACTTCTGTGGGATGCAGCAAAAGCAGTTCTAAGAAGAAGGTATATAGCAATCCAGGCATATTTAAAGAAGGAAGAACAATCCCAAGTGAATAGTCTAATGTCACAATTATTGAACTTGGAAAAAGAAGAACAAATGAGGTCTAAAGTCAGCAGAAGGAGGGACATAAAAAAGATCAGAGAAAAAATAAATAAAATTGAGAATTATAAAATAATAGAAAAAAAATCAATGAAACCAGAGCTGGTTCTTTGAGAACATAAACAAAATAGATAAGCCTCTAGTCAGACTTATTAAGAGAAAAAGAGAAAAAACATACACCAACAGAATCAGAAACAAGAAAGGAAAAATCACAACAGAGCCCACAGAAATACAAAGAATTATTAGAGAATACTATGAAAACCAATATGTGAACAAGCTGGAAAACCTACAAGAAATGGACAACTTCCTAGAAAAATACAACTTTCCAAGACTGACCAAGGAAGAAAAAGAAAATCTAAATAGACCAGTTACCAGCAATGAAATTGAAGCACTAATCAAAAACTACCCAAGAGCAAAACCCCCAGGCCAGATGGATTTATGGCGGAATTTTTTTTTCCTTCGTAGGTTAGTTTTTATTTCCTAGAATTTTATAGATATGTAACCATACAGTATTATGTTCTCCCTCTTTGTGTGGAGGAGAGAGGGCTAGGGGGTCTGCCTTCTTTCATTCAGCATATTATTATTATTTTTTTTTGAGAGGGCATCTCTCATATTTATTGATCAAATGGTTGTTAACAACAATAAAATTCTGTATAGGGACTCAATGCACAATCATTCATCAACCCCAAGCCTACTTCTCAACAGTCTCCAATCTTCTGAAGCATAACAAACAAGTTCTTACATGGTGAATAAGTTCTTACATGGTGAACAGTGAAAGGGCAGTCATATCACAAAAACTTTTGGATTTGATCACGCATCATGAACTATAAACAATCAGGTCAGATATAATTATTCGTTTGATTTTTATACTTGATTTATATGTGAATCCCACATTTCTCCCTTATTATTATTATTTTAGTAAAATGGTGAAGTGGTAGGTAGATGCAAGATAAAGGTAGAAAACATAATTTAGTGCTGTAAGAGGGCAAATATAGATGATCAGGTGTGTGCCTATAGACTAAGTATTAATCTAAGCTAGACAAGGGCAACAAAATATCCACAGATGCAGAAGATTTCTCTCAAAACAGGGGGGGGTGAGGTTCTAAGCCTCACCTCTGTTGATCCCCAATTTCTCACCTGATGGTCCCCCTGTGACTGTGCCTGTCTTAGGTTGTTCCTCCCTTGAGGAATCTTACAGTGCAATTTTATCAGACATATGGAGAAGACATAACACCCATTGTCCTTAAAGTTTTCCAAAAAATAGAAGAGGAGGGAATACTCCCAAACTCATTCTATGAAGCCAGCATCACCCTAATACCAAAACCAGGCAAAGACCTCACCAAAAAAGAAAATTACAGACCAATATCCCTGATGAACATAGATGCAAAAATACTCAACAAAATATTAGCAAACTGAATTCAAAACACATCAAAAGGATCATGCACCATGACCAAGTGGGATTCATCTCAGAGATGCAAGGATGGTACAACATTCAAAAATCCATTTACATCATCCACCACATAAACAAAAAGAAGGACAAAATCCACATGATCATCTCCATAGACACTGAAAAAGCATTCGACAAAATTCAACATCCATTCATGATAAAACTCTCAGCAAAATGGGTATTGAGGGCAAGTACCTCAACATAATAAAGGCCATATATGATAAACCCACAGCCAACATCATACTTAACAGCAAGAAGCTGACAGCTTTTTCTCTAAGATCGGGAACAAGACAGGGATGTCTACTCTCCCCACTGTTATTCTGCATACTACTGGAGGTCCTAGCCATGGCAATTAGACAAAACAAAGAAATATAAGGAATCCAGACTGGTAAAGAAGAAGTCACACTGTTGCTATTTGCAGATGACATGATACTGTACATAAAAACCCTAAAGGCTCCCCTCCAAAGGTACTAGAACTAATATCAGAATTCAGCAAAGTTGCAGGATACAAAATTAATACACAGAAATCTGTGGTTTTCCTATACACTAACAATGAACCAACAGAAAGAGAAATCAGGAAAACAATTCCATCAAAAAGAATAAAATACCTAGGAATAAACCTAACCAAGGAAGTGAGAGATCTATAGCCTGAAAACTACAAGACACACTTAAGAGAAATTAAAGAGGACACTAACAAATGGAAACTCATCCCATGCTCATGGCTAGGAAGAATTAATATCGTCAAAATGGCCACCCTGCCCAAAGCAATCTACAGATTCAATGCAGTGCCTATGAAATTACCAACAGCATTCTTCAACGAACTGGAACAAATAGTTCTAAAATTCATATGGAACCACCAAAGACCCCGGATAGCCAAATCAATCCTGAGAGGGAACAACAAAGTAGGTGGGATCTTGCTCCCCAACTTCAAGCTCTAGTACAAAGCCACAGTAATCAAGACAATTTGGTACTGGCACAAGAACAGACCCACAGACCAGTGGAACAGAATAGAGACTCCAGACATTAACCCAAACATATATCGTCAATTAATATATGATAAAGGAGCCATGGACATACAATGGAGAAACGACAGCCTCTTCAACAGCTGGTGTTGGCAAAACTGGACAGCTACATGTAAGAGAATGAAACTGGACCATTGTCTAACCCCATACACAAAAGTAAATTCAAAATGGATCAAAGACCTGAATGTAAGTCATGAAACCATGAAACTCTTAGAAAAAAACATAGGCAAAAGTCTCTTGGACATTAACATGAGTGACTTCTTCATAAACATATTTCCCCAGCCATGGGAAACAAAAGCAAAAATGAACAAGTGGGTCTATATCAAGCTGAAAGCTTCTGAACAGCAAAGGACACCATCAATAGAACAAAAAAGGCATCCTACAGTATGGGAGAGTATATTCATAAATGACAGATTTGATAAAGGGTTGACATCCAAAATATATAAAGAGCTCATGCACCTAAAGAAACAAAAAGGGAACAATCCAATTAAAAAATGGGCAGAGGAGCTGAACAGACACTTTTCCAAAGAAGAAATTCAGATGGCCAACAGACACATGAAAAGATGCTCCACATTGCTAGTCATCAGAGAAATTCAAATTAAAACCACAATAAGATATCAGGTCACAGCAGTAAGGATTGCCTCCATCCAAAAGACAAATAACAACAAATGTTAGTGAGGTTGTGGAGAAAGGGGAACCCTCCAATGCTGCTGGTGGGAATGTAAATTAGTTCAACCATTGTGGAAAGCAGTATGGAGGTTCCTCAAAAAGCTCAGAATAGAAATACCATTTGACCCAGGAATTCCACTTCTAGGAATTTACCCTTAGAATGCAGCACTCCAGTTTGAAAAAAACAGATGCACCCTTATGTTTATTGCAGCACTATTTACAATAGTCAAGAAATGGAAGCAACCTAAATGTCCATCAGTAGATAAATTAATAAAGATGTGGTACATGTACACAATGGAATATTATTCAGCCATAAGAAGAAAACAAATCCTACTATTTGCAGCAACATGAATGGAGCTAGAGGGTATTATGCTCAGTGAAATAAGCCAGGCGGAGAAAGACAAGCACCAAATGATTTCACTTATATGTGGAGTATAAGAACAAATAAAAAACTGAAGGAACGAAACAGCAGCAGAATCACAGAACCCAAGAATGGACTAACAGTTACCAAAGGGAAAGGAACTAGGAAGGATTGGTGAGAAGTGAGGGATAAAGGCTGGGCGGGAAGAAAGGGGCCATTAAGATTAGCATGTATAATGTGGGCGGGCACAGGGAGGGCAGTGCAACACAGAGAAGACAAGTAGTGTTTCTACAGCATCTTACTACGCTGATGGACAGTGAATGTAATGGTGTGTGGGGGGCACTTGGTGAAGGGGGGAGTCTAGTAAACATAATGTTCCTCATGTAATTGTAGATTAATCATACCAAAAAAAAATTTGGTAAAGAGGCAAGTACCTCAACATAATAAAGGCCACATATGACAAACCCATAGCCAACATCATACTTAACAGCGAGAAGCTGAAAGCTTTTCCTTTAAGATTGGAACAAGACAAGGATGCCCACTCTCCTCACTTTTATTCAACATAGTTATGGAGGTCCTAGCCATGGCAGACAACACAAAGAAATAAAAGGCATGCATATTAGCAGGGAAGAAGTTAAACTGTCCCTCTTTGCATATGACATGATATTGTACGTAAAAACCCTAAAGAATCCCCTGCAAAATTACTAGATCTAATATCTGAATTCAGGAAAGTTGCAGGATACAAAATTAATACACAGAAATCTATTGCATGCCTATACAGTAATGATGAACTAGCAGAAAGAGAAATCAGGAAAGCAACTCCATTAACAATTGCATCAAAAAGAATAAAATGCCTAGGAGTAAACCTAACCAAGGAAGTGAAAGACCTATACCCTAGACTGACACTCATGAGAGAAATTAAAGAAGATACCAATAAATGGAAACACATCCCATGCTCATGGATAGGAAGAATTAATATTGTCAAAATGGCCATCCTGCCTAAAGCAATCTACAGATTGAATGCAATCCCTATCAAAATACCAACAGCCTTCTTCAATGAACTGGAACAAATAGTTCTAAAATTCATATGCAACCACTATAACCCTGAATAGCCAAAGCAATCCCGAGAAGGAAGAATAAAGCAGGGGGAATTACTCTCCCCAACTTCAAGCTCTATTACAAAGCCACAGCAATCAAGACAATTTGGTACTGGCACAAGAACAGACCTGTAGATCAATGGAACCGACCAGAGAGCCCAGATATAAACCCCCACATACATGGCCAATTAATGTATGATAAAGGAGCTATGGACATACAATGGGGAAATGACAGCCTCTTCAACAGGTGGTGTTGGCAAAACTGGACAGCTATGTGGAAGAGAATGAAACTGGATTACTTTCTAACTCCATACACAAAGTAAACTTGAAATGGATCAAAGACCTGAATATAAGTCATGAAACCATAAAACTCTTAGAAGAAAACATAGGCAAAAATCTCTTTAACATAAACATGAGCAACTTTTTCTTCAACGCATCTCCTGGGGCAAGGGAAAAAAAGCAAAAATGAACAAATGGGACTACATCAAGGTAAATGCTTCTGTACAGCAAAAGGCACCATCAGCAAAACAAAAAGGCATCCTACAGTATGGGAGAATATATTTGTAAATGACATATTCGACAAGGGGTTAACATCCAAAACATATTAATATATAAGAACTTCTCACACCTCAACACCCCAAAAAATTTTTTTAACCCTATTAACGGGTGGAGGATATGAACAGACACTTCTCCAAAGAAGAAATTCAGATGGCCAACAGGCACATGAATTAGCTCTACATTACTAATTATCAGAGAAATGCAAATTAAAACCACAGTGAAATATCACCTCACACCAGTTAGGATGGCCAACATACAAAAGACAAACAGCCGCAAATGCTGGTGAGGATGTGGAGAAAGGGGAACCCTCCTACACTGCTGGTGGGAATGTAAACTAGTTCAACTCTTGTGGAAAGCAATATGGAGCTCCCTCAAAAAACTCAAAATAGAAATACCATTTGATCCGGGAATTCCACTCCTAGGAATTTACCCAAACAAAACAAGTTCTCAGATTCAAAAAGACACATGCACCCCTATGTTTATCAAAGCACTATTTACAATAGCCAAGAAGCAACCTAAGTGTCCATCAGTAGATGAATGGATAAAGAAGATGTGGTACATATACACAAGAGAATATTATTCAGCTGTAAGAAGAAAACAAATCCTACCATTTGCAACAACATGGATGGAGCTAGAGG
Source organism: Manis pentadactyla (assembly GCF_030020395.1). Taxonomy (NCBI): domain Eukaryota; kingdom Metazoa; phylum Chordata; class Mammalia; order Pholidota; family Manidae; genus Manis; species Manis pentadactyla. The sequence goes on along the minus strand of NC_080021.1, from coordinate 79,741,100 downwards.
GTATTATGCTCACTGAAATAAGTCAGGCAGAGAAAGACAAATACCAAATGATTTCCCTCATTTGTGGAGTATAACAACGAAGCAAGACTGAAGGGACAGAATAGCTGCAGACTCAGAGACTCCAAGAAGGGACTAGCGGTTACCAAAGGGGAGATTTGGGCGAGGGCGGGTGGGGATGGAGGGAGAGGGGGATTGTCATAATTAGTGCACATCATGTGTGTGGGGTCACGGGGAAGACAGTGTAGCACAGAGAAGACAAGTAGGGACTCTTTGGCATCTTACTACACTGATGGACAGTGACTGCAATGGGTTGTGGTGGGGGGACTTGATAATAAGGGTGAATGCAGTAATCACATCATTTTTCTTGTGAAACCTTCATAAGAGTGTATATCATTGATGCCTTAATAAGAAAAAGAGAGAGAAATATTAGTTAAAAAATGCACAGGGTAAGTGAAAAATAAATCAGGAACAAATTTTGATGCGACATTTCCTTCAGCTTGTCAAGATGGCATATTTGTGTTCTATTTCATATTAGTTTTCTTTAGGTCTTTAGCGCCTTGAGAACAAGAACTACTTCTTTAAAGAAACTTTTATGCACCATCAGAGAATGTCATGCAAACTTTATCATTCAATAAATACTTATGGTTGATTGCATTTAGTGAAAATGAAAATAGTGTATTCTCATCATCAATGATTTTTCTGAGGTGAAAAAAGGTCCACCGTGGTGAGCATTCGAGTGTAATTCCTGATTACCTACTGCCCTTGTGCCCAAATCCAGAATGATTACTTGTCAGCATACTCCTTTTTAAAAATTTGAAACTGTATTTTTAATTTCTCTACAATTCACTATTTTTAATGTACAGTTCTATGGGATTTGACTGCATTACTATGTACCCACCATCACTATCAAGATACGGAAGTGTTGCATCACCCACCCAAACACTCCCCTGGGAGCCACTTTTGCAGTCATCCCTTTGCCAGCTCCATCCCCTAGTAACTATAGTGTATCCCATCCCTGAAGATTTCCACCTCTAGACATTTCCAGAATGTCCTATCAATGGAATCATACACTATAAAGCATTTGGGTCTGGCTTCTTTCACTGACCATAATACATTTGTGATTCATCATCTCATTACATGTATTAATGGTTCCTTTCTCTTGCAGAGCATTATTGCATTGGATGGATGAGCTACAATGGCCTTAACAACTCCCCAGTGAAGGGACATTTGGGATTTTTTCAGTTTCTGGCTACTAGGAATAAGTTGACTAAATATTTTGTATAAGTTTTAGGTGAACATAGTTTTCATTTCACTTGGTTAAGTACCTAGGAGTGGGACTGCTGGGCGTTTTAGTTTCCTAAGGCTGCCATAACAAGTTACCACAAACTTGGTGGTTTAAAATAACAGCAATTTATTCTCTCACAGTTCTGAAGGCCAGAAGTCCCAAACTGAGGTGCTGCCAAGGCCACACAAGGAAGATCCTGTTCCTTACCTCTTCTAGTGTTTTGGTGGTTGCCAGAGACCAGAAGAAAAAAGCCTGGATCAATGGTAAAGATGTTTTTAAGCATACACATTTGACATGTGGCTTTACTATGGGATAGAAATTGTGCCCTCCTCTCAAACTCCTTTCTGTCTCCTTCCCACTTCCTTGGCTGACATGCTTCTGCACCATGTTGCCCTTCCACCTTTGAACATTGTTAAAACTTTCACAGAAGAGTGCCTTTCTGAGTGGCCACCAATGGACTGGGTGATGCTACCTGGACATGGCAACATTAGGTCTTCTTGAGGTGAGCACTGGAAAGAAGAATCTCAGAGATGAGTAGAAGTTGGGCACACACATTCCCCTTTTCTCTCTGTTATGGGCTACTCAAGATGCAGTTTCTCTTTGCAACCATTGTAGAAAATCATGTCTGATGAGTAAACATACTACTGAGAAACTTGCTGTTTTTTGTTGTCACTGAATAAAAAATAGCTCAAGCAAGCTAACACATCCCATTATACTGCATTACAACTCAGCTTGCCTCACTTCTCATTTTACTTCACCCTCACTGCCCTGGGCTTGCATTTCCCAAATGAAGTATTTGCACCTTAATCCTTGCTTCAGGCTCTTCTTTCTGGAGGATCTAGGCTAAAAGCAAGACATGTATTTTAAGCCAACTCTCAGTGGACTTACTCTGTCCACAACTATTAAATGTGCCTGGTTTAAGGCTCATTTCCATATCTATCCTGTTCTGGAAATTCAGGGAAGAGGTATGGAGTTTGTCTCTCACTCCTAGAAGAGATTCCCAACAAATCCTATCTTCCAGAACATATAGTTTTAATGCTATAAATTTCTAAGTCTGAGCAGAAATGATTTATAAAGCTACACATCTGGTACAAAGGTCAGAGGCAGGGAGACAGTGGGATTTTAGAAATATTAAATATATTGGGAATAATATAAATGACTCTGTAATGGCTGGGATAGGTCAGGTAGTCCAATGCAAAAACCAGCAATGAGGGAAATTTTCCAACTTTTATCATATTTTTATTGGGAAACTGAATCAGTTTAGCTGACTCACAAGGGCTAACAACAAGGCAACAAGGTAACTTCTATATGTCTATACGATAATCATCTTTAGTCATCTCTTGTCATTTGTATAACAAGTATTGATTCTGTTAATGACTATCATTCTAACATTTCTTGATTTATTTTAAAAAGGCTGTCCTGAAGTATTGAGTGAAGAATAGCAGATCTTTAGAAAAATCACTTAACTGTTCACAACAAAAGAATTTATACATATTCTTTATTGAAAAAACATCTATTTCTACAAAATTAAGACTGCTCTAGCCTTTCTAAGCTTTTCCTTTCTCTAAACATCCCTTGTAATTTTAACTAGTGTCTCATAATTTTATTAAATATGCTGCCAGCTTGCCCTGCTCTCCGTTGTTTTCTTAGGACTGTGACTCTTTCTACTTCCTTTGTGTCCTTCAGGGTACAGAGCAATATTCGGACACATAATGGATGCTTAACAACTATCTGCTTATTAAAAACTTACACAGTTAGCAATTGATAAGCAATTGATCACTACAGAATTTGAAACCTCAATATATGAGTTAGGACTAGTTTGTGTGAATATGACAGAAAACCCAAATAACAGGTGCCTTCAAAACAGTGGAAGTTCATCTTTCTTTCACTTAAGAAAAAATCCCTGCCCTGGACCATTAAGTCATGATCCCTTCTTGCATCCTGAGTCAGGTCACAGTTCATGATGGGGCTCAAGGTCCAGCCTCATATTGCAGCCCCAGCCACAGAGAGGAAGGCAACAGAAGATAGCTCTGCCCCATCCCTTAGAAGAATTTTGGAAGATCCTGGAATATTTCCACATAATACTTAAGCTTATGCCTCAGTGGCCACCATTTACCCATACAACGACCTCTAACTGCAAGAGAGGCTGGTGACAATGTTCCCAGATACAAACTGAAACTCCTATTCCTGAAGAAGGAGGGACCGTGAGATGCAAAAATAATCCAATGCCATGGCCACCTTGAAATCTCAAGATGAAAACACAATCTTTTGACTGTGGACTTGCAAAGTTGGTCCACTTCTTCTGGAAAATACTCAGTCTCAAGGGGAAAGGATCCACAGCTTGGACACTTTGATGAAGGGAATCCCCAGAAATGAGAGATTTTCCTTTCTCTGGAGAGGAGCGATAAACTAAGGCATGCTGTCTGGTGCATCTTTGACCTGGTTCAACTGAACAAAGGAGGGAAAATCAAGTCCAGTTCTTAACAGGACCCAGAAGTTTGGTGCAAAGTAAGTCACCAGGAGGCCCCTAAGAGAGATGGGTGAAAGTATCTATTAGGGGAGAAGGTAGTAAAGAGCAGGGCTTGTCCTGGGAGCTGGGAAGACTCAGTAGGAGGCCAGACCATGTTAGACCATTTTCATGAGAAATACACACACACACACACACACACATACACATACACACACACACAGCATTAGGTGGTTTAAATTCCACCCCCTCCTTCTCCAGGTGTCTTTTAATCTAATGATGGAGGTATAATGGGAATATAGAAGTCTCTAGGGAAGAGTTTTTGGGTTTGGTTAGAACAAGTCTCTGTTTTAAAAGAATTTTAAAAGATTTCTAAAGTATAAAAGCAAAGCATGGTCTTTGTAATAATTTGTATATGTAAAGGGAGAAAAATGGATTATTCCCCCCATAACTCCCCTTCCATGGGTCTTGGAGGTGTGCACTCACTGTCAGCCTCCTGATAGGCAAGGAGCACCTATGGTCCCTGTGGGGAAGTTGGGGTTCCTATGGCCAGGATCCTCACTGAATTTAAACCACCTGATGATGTAACTGGCCTGTTGCTAGGCTACCGCTTTCACACCTTTAGGCAATAAGCTATTATTGTGCTATGTAGAGAGCTTGGCCCAGTGATCTGGGTGGAGGCAGAGATGCTAGTGCTCGACCTACTGCCAGGAGAACAAGCTGGGTAATAAACCCTTTCACCCCAAAGAACGTTTTCTGTCAATTTCTTTGGTCACAGTGAATCCATAGCGAACTTGCCTGGGGCTGAAACCCATTGGCAAAACAGTCCCCCTTCCTCAGGCATGCACAAACATATCCAAGTGCACAGACGGGAACATGGTCTCTGGTGTGTGGTGTGTGGGTGTGTGTTGTTATAATCACATTAAATGTAGGATTTGATTATAAACATTATCTTGAAATCTGCTTCAAAAAGAAAAAATTTATCTTGAAATGCCCTCTAAATGAATATAGATAGAAGTCAACCTTTCTAATAGATGTATAATATTCCACAATATAAATACCTTTTATTTTTTTAAACCATCTTTTTAATGGTGGATATTCAGTACCTCACTTGAGAGTCAACTGTGTTAGAATAACTCATTTCTGCAAAAGGCTTGCACATAAACTCCAAGTGCTAAGTTAGCATGCCTGTAGAGAAAATAAAAGTTCCTATGGCCAGGATTCTCACCTCACCCTGATTGGCTTGCTCACCGCACATATGTGGACAATACGTTATTATTGACTCTATAATACATTATTATCTTGACTCTATACAATGAGCTCCACTCAGTGCTCTGGGCTTCTCAGCTGCAGGAGAGCAGAGGCTGGAGTGGTGGCAGCACCTGGGACCAAGGCTGAGACAGCTGTGGGGGCAGAGAGGCCCAGAGGCAGAGACGGGCTTGCTGCACACAGACTGACTCTGAGGTGGATGGGATTCTAGCACTTGACCTGCCACCATGGGAATAAAATTGGATATAAACCATTTCACCCCAAGAATGTTCCATTATCATTTTTCATTCTCACTGAATCAAGAGTGAACTAGCCTGGGGCTGAAACCCATTGACAAGATAATGCCAAACCCAAGAAATACCAACATTCTTCACACATCCTTGAGCTGGGGAGTCATGTTAGGATCCAGTATTCCACTGAGGACCGGAGAGGAGAAAAATACCAGCAAGACTTCAAAGAGTAAGTAGTAATTATATTATGGTGCATCACTATTTAAACATTTTGAACTATAATAACTTCACCAAAATGCCAAAGAGGACAAATGCATTCCTGAGGGAAGTATCCATCTTCCAAGGATAGTAACTGTTAAGTCAATTATGATGATAATTCTGTGCTTTTGTCTGTATGGAAATCTGTGTGTTGTTAGTCAAGGAAAGAAAAATCATCTAAAAGTGATACCTCCAGGATAAATAAATTAAAGCAGATACACTGAAAATCGCTAGTCACATCATCTATAACTAGTTAACAAGACACGACAAGCCCCAGCATGGCATAAGGTTCTGCGTCACTGATCCCCTGCAGTGCAGCCCTGCTAATGGTGCTCCAGGCCTCCCTAATGAGACACATCCATAACTGTCTCCCTTCAATCCAGTGAGCACCGCATTACCAGCACCTAGACCTTCCCTTGTACTGCCAGGCCTCTTTCCAAGGCCTGTGGAATCTTCTCTAGCAACCTGGTAATACTTGTAAGGCTTAATGTTAAACAGTGTAAATAAGTGAGGCTCTTGGTTTAATTATAACAGCCAACACCCGTTGAACACTCATCAGGAGCCAGGTGTGTTCAAAGCACTTACATATCTTTTTTAAATCCTTGGACAACCTTGGCAAACAGAGGAACACAGTCAGTATAACCTGGGACATCATGGTTCATAAGTGGTGCCCTTCCCCCACCCCTGCTAACATTTTAAGTTGATCAAGGGCAAACACTTCCTAAGTGCTCAGGAAGAAGCTGGGAGGACCCTCCAGGAGGGTTTGGTTTTTTTGTTTTTGTTTTTTTGATGCAGAAGGTTGCTCCTCTATCTGTATTATATTTTAAGTTTTGATGTAATGGATGTCTATTAGAAGCAAGCCTTTAAGGACTCATTGACTTCTTGAAAGCAGAAGCACTGGTTTTGCCCTGCAAGGGAGGATGGACTGTGGTTCTTGATGCCCCTGGCGGGAGCTGGGTCCCAAGGTGCTAACCAGTTGTCAAAGTGTGGTTTATGAAGCAGCGTGTATCCACTTATGCTGGGGCTGGAAATGCTAGGATCCCCTTCTTAGTCAGATGGTTTTTGCAAAACCAGTCAAAATACAACTTTACAATGAAGGACCCTAACCAAAAAGTGGCATTCCTAGTCTTTAAAGAACATTTTATTAAAAACACCCTGATAACCCCAAGTCACACCTCTGTTTAATGTTAACTATGGAAGAAAACTGATAATTTTAAAAATTGAAATATTCAATTAAAATGAAAAGAAAATACATAAGAAAGTACACAGATATAAGAAACCCATGCTTAACTCCTAGGAATTTACCCTAAGAATGCAGCAATCAAGTATGAGAAAGACCAATGCACCCCTATGTTTATCGCAGCACTATTTACAATAGCCAAGAATTGGAAGCAACCTAAATGTCCATCGGTAGATGAATGGATAAAGAAGATGTGGTACATATACACAATGGAATACTACTCAGCTATAAGAAAAGGGCAAATCCAACCATTTGCAGCAGCATGGATGGAGCTGGGGGGTATTATGCTCAGTGAAACAAGCCAAGCGGAGAAAGAGAAATACCAAATGATTTCACTCATCTGTGGAATATAAGAACAAAGGAAAAACTGAAGGAACAAAACAGAAACAGAATCACAGAACTCAAGAATGGACTAACAGGTACCAAAGGGAAAGTGACTGGGGAGGATGGGTGGGTAGGGAGGGATAAGGGGGGGCAGAAAAAGAGGGGTATTAAGATTAGCATCCATAGCGGGGTGGGAGAAAGGGGAGGGCTGTACAACACAGAGAAGACAAGTAGTGATTCTACAACAGTTTGCTACGCTGATGGACAGTGACTGTAAAGGAGTATATAGGGGGGACCTGGTATAGGGGAGAGCCTAGTAAACAAAGTATTCGTCATGTAAGTGTAGATTAATGATTAAAAAAAAAAAAAAAGCAGTTCCTATGTGGTGACCTCTAATGAGTTCTACACAATGATATAAAGGGCATATAAAAGTGTAGGCAAAGGGTCTGTTTGTGTTTATATAGAGGATCAAAGCCTAATTTGGCTACCCCGAAAATGAACTAAGATACAATATGAAAAAGAACTTCCAACATCAGCACTCTCGGGAAGACTCATGACAGAAGATGATCAGCAAAAAAAAAAAAAACTCCAACAAAGATCCACGCACTGTCACAGGTGTAGATGCACTCATCCCACCAGTTCCTGGACTTGCCATGGGAATGATGAAGGAGATATCTAAGCTGGCCTGTGCATACAGTAAAACAACAAATTGGACTGGATCTATACTGTTGGAACTCAACCAAGAATTAGGAGAAGTGCAAATTGTAGCACTCCAAAATCTTACAACCACAGACTATTTATCGTTAAAAGAACATATGGGATATGAACAGTCCCCAGGAATGGGTTGTTCTAGTTTATCTGAATTCTCTCAGACTGTTTAAGTTCAGTTGGACAATATCCACCATATCATAGATAAGCTTTCACAAATGCCTAAGGTGCCTAACTGGTTTTCTTGGTTTCACTGGAGATGGCTGGTAATTACAGGTATGCTTTGGTTAGGTAACTATATTCCTATTATGTTAATGTGTGTGCACAATTTAATTAGTAGTTTAAAACCTATCCATGCTGAAGTTACTCTACAAGAAGATATGTCAAAGAAATAATCAATCTTCCCAGGTTTTCTTCTGCCTGCTACTTCTATAGCTTTTCTTCTTCCTACCTAATCACAACCTTTAAATAGAACTCGTGCCACATGTCGAATTTACCGAGTATCATAATTCTTCCAAGTGGTAAAGATACCTCAAGACAAATGCTGGGCATAGAAGCCACAGGGCATAAATATGCAAAGAAGTAAAAAGCTAACCTTTTCAAACAATAAGGCTTCTCTCTCACTTACCAACTTAACATTTCCCTGTATGGTCCCGGAAGATGACTGGTTAGCCAGAGACGGGTAAGATTCCTCAAGGGAGGAACAACCTAAGACAGGCACAGTCGCAGGGGGCCATCTGGTGAGAAAATGGGGAGCAGCAGAGGTGAGGCTTAGAACCTCCCCCCTCATGTTCTGAGAGAAATCTTCTGCATATATGGATGTTCATTGCCCTCGTCTAGCTCGGATTAACACATAGTCTACAGGCACACACCTGATCATCTACATTTGATCTCTTACAACACTAAACTCTGTTTTCTACCTTTATCTCGTATCTAGCTACCACTTCAGCATTTTATTAAAAATAATAATAATAGAGAAATGTGGTATCCACATATAAATCAAGTTTAAAAATCAAATGAATATTCATATTTGAACTGTGTATAGTTCATAATGCATGAACAAAACCGAAATCTTCTGTGATGACTGCCCTTGCACTGCTCACCATGTAACTTATTCACTATGTAAGAATTTGTACTCCATGTAAGAATTTGTTCGTTATGCATCAGAAGATTGGAGACTGATGAAAATTAGGCTTGGGGTGGATTAATGATTGTGCATTGAGTATTGACCCCCCTATACAGAAATTTATTGTGGTTAACAACTATTTGATCAATAAATATGAGAGATGCCCTCACAAAATATATATATATATATATAAACACACTTCCAATTGTAAAATAAATAAGTAACCGGGATGTAATGTATAGCATAAGGAATATAGTCAAAATATTGTAACAACTTGTTATGGTGATAGCTGGTACCTAGAATTATCATGTATATAAATGTTGAATCACTGTGTTTTACACCTGAAACTAAACTAATGTAATGTAATACTGTTGTCAATTACCCTTCAATAAAAAAAAAAAAAAAAAAAGAAACCCACGCTTAGATAGTGAGATCATTTATGTGCGTTTGAATTGAGATAAAGTTCCATGCGATTAACAAGGTTCATAAACCTGCATTTTACTACTCCCCTTTTCTTCCTCCTCCCATCACTTGATTTCGTCCATCCAGGTCTTTTTCTTTTCATTTCTCTGCAAGTTGCCCCGACTCTCCCTCTCCTTAGCTGCACAATTCCCATAGCTCCTCCAACTTTCCCTGGTCAACCCTTGTTCAGCTAAAATGTCACATACGTGATGGTCTTCTCTGTCCCCCTGCAAGGCTGTGTGCCTTCCATTTTCTCTCTATTTCAGTTGGCACACTTGTGATTCCTTTACTTACATTATCTGCCAGAAGCATTATAGCAGTGGTGTTAAGAGCTTGGGTTCTGGAGATAGACTGAATTTGAGTGTTCCCTATTCCACTTCTCAGCTATCATAGCCTGGGCAACTCACTTCTTTAAGCAAAAAACAGATGTGACTCATGTGGCACAGAACTGGCATATATACTGGATACATGTCATATAGATATGCCATATGATATATGACATATGTCATATGATATATGTCAATATTATTAGCCAGCAATGGATTATATCACTGACTGTGTGTCCTTGGTTCCTTCCAGAGTACTTGCCATGTTATAGTTACTGAATAAAAGGACAAAATATGAAAAGACTAAAACATTTTCTTATGATAAAAAGCGTTTGATTTAATCTGAAAATGCAATTCCACTGATTTGTAAAAATGCACCAATGTATTTAAATTCCAAGCAGTGAGTTCTACTGTTTAGGAAATTAGAATTAGTTCAAAAATGTTTTTTAAATTTTTAATTGGTAAATAAAAAAACTTGATTCACCCAAAATATTGATTTTAGGACTATGTTAGCCTAGAATATAGACATGACAGATTCTCTGTAAAATGTATTGAGTTTTCTGCAAATCGAATCTAGGAATTGTTCATTTTTATTGATTGGTACTGCTATCAAGAAATGCTATAAACATGTATCTTTTAAATATTCCAGGACGCAATTAAATAGATTTTGTGAAACCTGTGTGGAATAACTTTTAGAAATGAACAGTTGTATTTCATGTATATTTAGGACTGAAAAAGAATAATTGGCCTTAAATTTAGGCAAGCATGGTATTGATTAAATTTCTTGAACCTCAAGGTGATAAAGCACTATAATAGGCTAGAAAAGGACATGGTGAATCCTAGAGGGTGTTAAAAAAATGATAATACTTAAAAGACACGTTCCATCCATTTTTCTCCTGGAAAAACGTTATTTTCCCTCATCCATCTGAGACATTATTTGAGTGTGTTCTCTTCTCTCCCCTACTCACTAGCATTGAAGATGTTACTTTTTATGAAAAAGATGGGTTATGAGATTCTTTATGCACTTCACATCACCATGCCCACGACCACTTCAAGGTCATTACTTGCCCATTATAACCAAACAAAAACAAAGCCTCTCCTCAGGTTCATCCCTTCTGCTTGCAGCACCATTTATGCCCTTAGCAGCTGCTGTCAGTTGATCTTCAGCCATAATTTACAGTTCCTCCCCCAACTCTCCCCGCACTGTGCCCCGGGGTCCCCTACAACGTGTCTTTGAATGTACCATCTAACATTCTAAGCTGCAGCTGACTTTGACCTGGGAAATCTGCCATCCATCCCCAAACAGCCATTTCTGTTTCTTCCTTGCTGAAGAGTCACCCTTTGGTTTGGGGGACCGACTGCCTTCCCCACATGGTGCCAAGAGAGTCACTGAATTGTTTAGGGAATCCCCTTCTCCTCATCAGAGATTTGTTCAGGCGCCGGCATGGGACCCAGTTCGGGCCAAAGACCCAGGAGGGTAGTTTTATTGTGGCTTTCTATGTTCCTCACTGATTAGAAGTGATGAATATCGAAAGAGCTCCTCATCTCCCATGCCCATTGTTAGGTCCAGAACATAACACAACTGTAACGTAGCCGCAGCCACTGTCTTGTAACCACAGAGGAGCTAAACTGACAGGCTATGGAGCAAAGTGAAAAACGTACAGAAACAGAAACAAATGGTGAAATGCTAACTTAACTAAACCTGGAGCTGTTCTTCCTCAGAAAAGAAGAAACCTTTCTTCCTGTAAGCCAATTGTATTGGGAATTTCTTTCTTTTTTAATTGTTATTTTTTATCCTCATATTTTCTCATAACTTGACTCAATGGGATGCAGTTTTTGGCAGGAGCGTGGAAACGAAGCGCTGTTATGTTCTTCTCAGTGCAGCTGTCAGGAGGCACAGAGGGGCCGTTTCCCCTGATACTGGTGAGGTCACCTGATCATTTGGCTGAGGTGTTGTGTGCCGTTTGTCTCCACTATAAAGTCACTGTCTTCCTTCTATAATCAATGGAAAGGAGGTACTTTGATACCCTAAGTTTCCTGTTCTTCAGTTAACTTTTGCCCTCTAGTATTTGTATTCACTGATCCCTAAATCACTTATTACTGTGATGGTTGCCAAAGAGTGTATCCTGTGATTTTTAAAAAGTTAAAAAAAAATTGTTTTTTTTTTTTAAAAAAAAAAAATACACATAATGTTAAACATGGCGTTTTAAACTTTCTTGAGTGTACAATTCAGTGGCATTGAGCACATTCACACTGTTGTGCAACCCATGCCACCGCCCATCTCTAGCATGTTTTTAACATCCCAGACTGAAACTCTGTACGTATTATTCACTAACTACCTGTTCCCCCGCCTCCTGGTGCCTAGTAACCACTATCTACCTTCTGTCTCTAGGAGTTTGACTATTGAAGTATTTTTGTAATGAAGGAACGAAGTTATACCAGAGAACAGGAAAATTATTTAAGACAGTAACTATTGTACTTTGTGTAAGAAAAGAAATCTCCAGGTCTCTCCTCCTGTGGGTTTTTCCTGTGTGTGTCCTTTACTCTCACGCCACTAGTACACTCACACAGAACACTCACTTCTGGCCACCAAATGTGTGGAAGCTTTTCTCCACAACAAGCAATTCTCAGTGACAGCAGCTGGATGTCCCACAGTTTACCCCAATTCTAACACTATGGAAGATGGGGTGTGTCACCTTCCTGGTGTGTATGTGTTCTACCACTTAGAAGCTCTCCTACCCTGTACTTTGTGGATTTTACAGAGGCTTCCTTATATAGGTATAATCAGGCATTAACCCATATCTAGCCCCACTTGTCCCTTTAGAAAATAGGGGGGGCATGCACTGAAAATTCCAAGCTTGTATTCCTGTCTTAGTCTCTCCAGTGACCAGCTCCCATCAGGGTGCCCATCCAGAGTCACCTCAAAAGAACAAAAGATGCTCCTGGTGCTCTTATCACTTAGGAATTTACAAGAATTTTAGGAGTTCTGCGTCAGGAAGGGATTGCACATTTTACAAAATACCTACAATGAATGATTTGGTGTGCCTCCAGTTAGGACAGTCTCTAAAAAAAGACCAGGCCATCAGAAGTATTCATACCAAGGAACCTGATACTGAGAAGTATTTAAATTCAAGAAGCTACTCACAGAGAGGTTCTAATAATACTGACCACAGAGTGGCACAAGATGGAGGCTTATTTTATCTTATTTATTATCCAACTATATACTGTAAGGCTACTAGAGCAGGCTGCCCCAGAATACGAGTGTGAGAGACAGAGCAGATTCTCAGCAGAGTACTGCACTCCGGCATGAGGAAAGTAGCCTCCTTCTTCTGCCACTACTCAGAATAGACTGGCTTTCCTTTTTCAGACTCTCCTCCTCCAACTTAAGAAATTTAAGAAGTTAAGAACAAAAGCAACACTCCCATGATCTAATGGGAAAATCAAAAAGATGCTATGAAATGGATGCATTAGGAACCAATTTCTTGGGAAAGTCTTCTTTCAGAATTTCTTGATGCTCTCTGAGTCTTTTTTGGAAAACATTTTAGAAGAAAAAGCTGTGGAATAATGGTTCCCCAGTAAGTTCCATTTAACCAAGGCCCTGTTAGGTCCCATCAAGAACACTCAGGGAAGGAATAAAGGAAGGTGTGGTGAAAAAAGTAGGGAATCTCCAAAGTATGCAAAAACCCCAAAAGATTAAGATGGTTAAGAAGAGCACACACGGTCACATGGTAGATAGCAAATGAGCGGACCAGCAGACTGCCGTGGCAGAGCTACATTTCTACCCTCAGGTACAAAGATACTGTGAAGCCAAAGAGCTGAGGTGGCAGAAGAGAAAGTGAAGACCTAACAAAAGCAGAACAGAAAGCCATGTTGCTCTTATGCCTGAAAGAATTCTGGGCCTCTGGGCTCCCGAGGCTTGGAGACCATCCTCTTCAGTCAGTTGCCTTTTGCTCAAGAGGCACCTCTAGTGTGGTAGGCTAAGTGTAGGTGAGGGTGAGAGTGGAGGAAGCCAGAGTGAGCTGCCCAGAACTGGTGCTAGAACTCTCAGACCTCTTTCTGACGTGGCCAGCCCACTTCTCCAGAATAGCAAAAGACTGAAACTTAGCAGATGTTCTATGCAAGAATCTAAATTATGCATTTGTCTGGACTTCCCTAGTGCTGTCGTGGTCTGAAAGCTAAGTTTAGATTCAGGAGAAAAATCATCGGATTTAAAGGGTGAATGTTAGGATTTATTTGAATCATAGCTACTGGGTATATATTCATTATTCAAGTACTTGGCCAAAGCTAAAGAGGTCAAGGTAAGAATAAGAATTGTTATCTTTGCTTACATATTTTCCCTGCCTAATAATCTGCAACATTTGGAAAAGAAAATGAGGGAAAAAATACTGTTTCTGCTTCCATCTTTCTCACCACCACACTCCCACCCACCATTTGTTCTTCTACCTGAGAACAGACAGCTTCTGAGGAGGCCTCAAAAGAGATGTTAGATCAGTAGATGAATGGATAAAGAAGACATGGTACATGTACACAATGGAATGTCACTCAGCCATAAGAAGAAAACAAATCCTACCATTTGCAACAACATGGATGGAACTAGAGAGTATTATGTTCAGTGAGATAAGCCAGGCAGAAAAAGACAAGTATCAATTCATTTCTCTTATTTGTGGAGTATAACAACAAAGCAAAACTGAAGGAACAAAATAGCAGCAGACTCACAGACTCCAAGAAGGTATTAGCGGTTACCAAAGGGGAGGGGGTAGGGAAGGTAGGTGGGGAGGCAGGGAGAAAGGGATTAAGGGGCCTTATGATTAGCACACATTATGTGGGGGGGGGGGCACGGGGAAGGCAGCATAGCACAGAGAAGACAAGTAGTGATTCTATAGCATCTTAGTACGTTAATGGACAGTGACTGTAATGGGGTGTGGGTATGGGACTTGATAATATCGGTGAATGTAGTAACTACAATGTTGCTCATGTGAAACAAAAAAGTGAAACCTTCATAAGATTGTATATCAATGATACCTTAATTAAAAAAAAAGAGATGTTAGAGCATTAATCAGTTTCTAGGCAAATGCATGTGAGATAATAGAAAATACATTAATTGGTCTCTGCCCGCCATTCCTGACACAGAATTCCTAAAATCGTTGTAAATTCCTAAGTGATAAGAGCACCAGGATTATCTTTTGTTCTTTTGAGGTGACTCTGGATGGGCTCCTGGATGGGGGCTGGTCACTGGGGAGACTAAGACAGGAATACAAGCTTGGAATTTTCAGCCCTACCCCTCCATTTTCTAGAGAGACAGTGGGGCTAGATATGGAATTAATGCCTGATAATATCCCTCCTTAGTCTGGGCCTAGATCATTATTTTTCAACCCTGGTTGCCTATTTAGAATAATCTGGAGTATTTAAAATATAAAACTGCCTGGGTCTTGCCCCCAACTAAATCCGAATCTTGATGGAGTGGGTGATGGTGGCAGGATTTTTTTTTTGCTTCTAAGTGTTTCTTACATGTAGCCATGATTAGAACTCATGGCCCACACTCAGAGGCCTTCGAATTGCCTTCAGGGAGTTGATAAACTCTCTGAAATTGTGTAATATACAAAAATTGGGTGGCTGCCTGGCTCATGACGAATCCCCCTTCTGTGAGAGGAGTCCTGATCCCCGGAGTGGGAGGCTATCAGCGGGAGCCCATTGATTCAGCCTAGATAGCCAACCAAAGCTGAGTCCGTCTGTATCTTTGCCTTTGAAGTTTAAAAGTTTTTCACTTTTATTTTTCCCTTACTAGGCTGTTTCTCAAAATAAACATAACTTTATTTTTTCTTGTAATAAAAGTTGACACATTAGTAGAAATAAATCCAGAAACACAGAAAGGTTTAAAGTTTCTAAAATGAAAATTACCAACACCCAGAGAGAAATCTTACTAACATTTTGATGGGCACCTTCCCATAGTTTTTCGATGCACATATATGAAAAATGTGATGATATTATCTGTGCTGTTTAGTAATCTTTTTTATTAAATGTAACATGTCATGGGCATTTTTCTTCATAGTGAGTATTGATTTTCATGATTATTTTTAAATCTGCATAGCAACATTCCATTGCATGGCTCCACTGTAATTTATTTAATGAATTCTCTGTTGAGAATTGAGAAAACATGCTTTCCATTTTTTCACTATTACGAATAACACTGTGATGAACATATGTGATCATATAACTTTGTGTACACTTCCAGTTATTTCCATAGGACAAATTCACAGAAGTAAGATTGCTGGGTAAGGATATGCATATCTAAACACTGATTACATATTGCCAGATTATCCCCTAGAGAAGCTGATCCTGTTTACACTTCTGCCGCCATGGTGTGAGAGCATGCTGCTCTTCACATTACCAACACCAGCTATTAGTAATCTTAAAATTTTCCCAGTCTGTTAGGCAAAATTATACTTATTATTGCTTAATCGCTTTGATTACCTGATATGGGAACCACTGATCAAATTCTGAGGGAGAAAATTTCATGGTAGCCATGGAAGCCACTAGGTTCAGTTCCACACTGGAAAGGAACTACTGACCTGAATCTGAGAAAGGCAAAGGGGACATCCTGCTTATCATTATCATCATCGTTATTATTAAAGAGTTTGCTCTTAAGTTCTGTCCTGTTAAATTACTGGCTGTTTTGATGTTTAGTTCCCTTCTTAGTCCCAAATATTAAAAACTAAATTGAGAAGAATTTGGAAGGATCTTGAAGTTGCTCACTACCCTTCTATGCCCCTCACTCAGTGTGGAAGAGATGAAACAGGTCTGGCACTTCAGTTTACAACTGTGACTATATTACGTTTGTGTCCTCACCCTTCCTGCTTAAATTATTTCTTTTTTCTGAAAAACTCTCTCTTATTCATCCAGAATGACTTCAATTCCTTCCCCCCATTCCACTGGTTTTTTGTTTTTATTGAGGTAATATTCATGTATGATAAGTTTAACTATTTTCTATTTTTAAGTGTACAATAAGTGGCCTTTAGTACATTCTTGGTGATGTGCAGCCATCACTCCTATCTAGTTCCAAGACTATTTCACCACCACAAAAGGAAACCCCATATCCATGAAACAACCACTCTCCCCTCCCTTTGTGGGCCCTTTGGCAGCCTCACAGGTGAACTTAGATCTGGACAGTCAAAAGAAATGATCAAACAAACATCAAGCATAATTTTTATGGGGCATGAGTCCAGCAAAGAATGCAAAAATCGCCTTTTAGGATGACTATTATATATAAAAAAATAAAAACAGAAAATAAGTGTTGGTGAGAAGGTGGAAAAGTCAAAATACTTGTGTGCTGCTGGTGGGAATATAAAATGGTGCAGCTGCTGCAGGATGGTAGTTCCTTAAAAAATTAAACACAGTTACCATATGATCCAGCAATTCCACTTCTGCATATATACTTGAAAGATTTGGATGAAAGGACTTGAACAGATATTTGTACACCTCTGTTCATAGCAGCATAATTCACAATGATCAAAAGATGGGAGCAACCTAAGTGATCATCCATGGATGATGAGCAGATAAACAAAATGTACACACATACAGTGGAATATTATTCAGCCTTAAAAATTCTGATACATGCTGCAACAGGAATGGACCTTGAAGATATTGCTCTAAGCCAGTCATGAAAAGACAAATCCTTTATGATTTCACTTATCTGAGGTGCCTAGAGTAGTCAAATTCAGACACAGAAAGACTAGTGGTTGCCAGGGACTATGGAGAGGAAGGAATGGAGAGTAAGTGTAGAATGGATTTGGGTCTCAGTTTGGAAAGATGAAAAGCATTCTGGAGATGGATGGTGGTGACAGCTGCACAATGTGAATGTACTTTGTGCTATTGAACTGTGCGCTTAAGAATAGTTAAGATGGTAAAGTTAATGTTATGTACATTTACCACAAATAAAAAAATTACTGGGGTCATCTCCAAAGGATACGAGAGCTATCTACAGAGGACAACTTAACCATTAAAAAGATTAATGATTACAGGGAATTAATATGTATACATGTCATCTTAAAATTTGAGTGTTACTAAAAAAAATTATTACTTAATCAGCTACTTTTGGATACTCCTTAGGGCACAAATGAACTGGTAAAATAATTATTGGGAAAAAAAATATGGGTAGAGAGAAATAACATTTGCAGCCAGTTTGAAGGACCTGTCTTTTTCTTGTTTTGATGTCTATTTTTACTGAAACCTGGTTATTACCTTGTGTGTGTGTCCCTTGCCAGCCTGACAAATGAGCTTAGGTGTGGACATTGGAAAGAAAAATGATCAAACATCAGATGTATTTCTTGTGTGGAATGAATCTCAGCTAGAAATGCAAAATGTCCTTTTTCCTTGATGTGTACCTCCAGTTGTTGGGACAATGCTATGTTATTCTCTGGTCAGAAGTGGCTTTAATCTGATCTGTTGAAAGCAGAACATAGGACATAGAAGTTAGAGGTCTCTTAAGTTGGAATTTGAGTAATATGCAATATGCTTATTATGGATATCTGCATAAAATATCTATTTCCTTTTAGATGTTGCCCACATTTGCTATAAACTTTATTAAAAATCATTGATTGGATTCTTCTCCATGAACAAAAGCACCTCAAACAGTAAATAGCTCTAGCAACTATTCATATTTTATTCAATATCCATTTTTTAATGTGATTTATTTGAACAACCAACATTCCTTCAAACATTAAACATAAATAACCAATATTCTTCTAAGTATTTATATACTACTTAAGGTGAATAAATCAAAATGTACACATTTAACTATCCAGATGCTTGCACACTGATTGCAAACTCATTTAATCAAACTCTTCTAAACACTAAATAAAATCACAAATCTCATCTATCTATGCTCCAAATACCTTAAGCAGCAGGGGAAGAAATACACAGAAGTATAGCAACCAAGCTGTTTGATCTTATTAACACTAGTTTCAAACGTGCAACAGCCATGGACTGAGTGATTGATTGATTTCTTATATTTTTCTGGGGTTGCCATCCTGGAGTTGTAGAGAGTTTTATGAGACCTAAGAGGAAAAAGAATCCCTCCTCCTACCAACTGAAGTTGCAGGATCTGGTTGTCAAGCAACTGGTTCTTAGTCAGGACCCAGCATCTACTGTGCCATCCGAGACTTTTGAATGTGAGCAATAAAAAAAGTCTGAGTCCCTTTTCACAATTCAGTTTCTCTTTTACATCAGTGAGACTTTTAAGTCCATGTCTTTCAGGAAGATTTGGTTCTTTCTGTTTCCAAGAAATGATATATTCTTTAACTTTCACGTGGTCTGCATTACCAAGCTTATCTTGCTGTTATGACCTGATTTCTTAGCAGGCCTGAAATTTATGAGTGGTAAGAATTATATTTAATAAGGTCATGTAGAGTTTTTGTCTACAAATGAGTGAGGGGTAATTCCACCTTTGGGACATTTGGCTAACTGATCATCTTGGAACAATCACGTATGACCACTAGTGTTCATGACCTGCTAGATCCTGGCTTCAACTGGGGATCTCACAGTTCCCTGAGTTCTGTTCAGTTTTTAAAATATATTTTTTCTCTCTGTTTTTTATGTAGGATAATTTCTACTTTTAACTTTTAAAAAAATTCTGACATCCTCAATCTGCTCTTAAAATTCATCCAATGAATTTTTAATTTTAAGTATTACACTTTTCAGTCATAGAATTTCCATTTGGTTCTTTTTTATGGTTTCTATTTCTCTGCTAAGATTTTCCCTCTTTGCATTAATTATAACACATTTTCTTTTATGCCTGCAGCATAGTGAAAATGGTTGCTTTAAAATATTTGTCTACTAATTTCAATTTCTGGATCATCTCAGTTATATCTGATGATTGTCTTTCCTCTAAGTATGGGTATTTTTTTTTCCTGTTTCTTTGTATATCAAATAATTTTGGAATGTGTCCTATATGTAGTGAGTGATATACTATGTAGATTATGAATGCATGTCACTACAAAACCTATGGACATGTTGTTTGGGCAGGTAACCTACTGAACTCAAATTGTAAACTTTTCTTCCCCGTTTCACTTTAGCTTGCAGTTGAGCTGTGTGTGTGATTTGAAGGTCAGCAAGGGGTCTGGGCTGTGTTTATATGCAGAATCTGGTTCTCTGGCCCTCTCGTTTCTGAGACTTTCTTCCTAATTTTCCAGCTGCTAGTTCTCTCCAATCGGAAGTCTCTTATTCTTCAAGCCAATAAGACTTACACCAAAACGAATTGTTTTGAAAAACCAGGTTAGCCATCTGGTACAGACTGGAACCTCCCCCTCAGGTTAAAAATGATAAAATGAGAAACTAATCCCCAGTGCCTTCCTTCTTCCCTGTGTTGGTCTCCTAGCACCTTCCTTCTTTGGTTTTTCTTTAACATCCAGAACTGTTGTCTTCATATATCATCCAGAGTTTATAGCAGTCGTTTGTGGGAAGATTGGTCCAACAGGAACTACCTAGCCATTGCCAGAACATATCTTAAGGTCAAAGGTTCAGCCTAATTTTTCCAGTTTACCATAATACAGTTCCTTGCCTTACTTTTTTTTACAATATGAAGTCTCATTGAGCATTAAAATGTTTTACTACATGATCAGAAGTGATTGCAAGGGAAGATTTTCTCTAAAGACGGAGTGCTAAAAAAGTTAGCTCAAGCTTATATAAATGTAATCCCATATTATTTGGCAGAAGTTGTGGTGGAATGATCTAGATTGATTCCATCTGCTAACAACTGGATGATTTGGGGCAAGACTTTTAACTTCTCAAAATCTTAGTTTTTCTTTTTTGTGAAAGAAGAATGGTGACTCACTGTCCTCTCTACTTCCACAAAGTTTGTATTAGAATTAAGTGATATGCTACCCTGAGTAGTATTTTTAAATGAAAGCAATTATAATAATTTCCTTTATCTCATCTCATCATTCACCAAATATTCTGAGCATTAAGGGTGGGGATGAGAACATAATGGTTTTGGCGCAAGCCCTGGACCTCCCATCTTTCATATGTTGCCATTGGAAGCCTGGTGGCCAGCCCTTCCCCAGATGGCTGAACCATAGGTTGGTGTTCCAGAACAGATCTGACTGAACTAACCAAACTCACAAGAGTCTAATGTGCACAACAGAAAGCTAACTTACTAATTTGCAACAGAGACCAGAATATTCATATCTGATGTAGGGGGTGCTCTGCACCATAGTGTCAGTGTTTCTGTACACTGAATTAATAATCCACAAGTTGTTTCCTGGTGTGGAAATGGGACAGAGAGAGATGGATAATTACAATAAAAATAACTGCTATTGCTGAGTGCTTTGCATTCCTTTTCGTTCATGTTCACAGCAACCTTACGAAGAAGATATTATCATTCCTGTTTCACAGTTGAAGGAAATAAAACACAGAAAATTTAAATATGTCTTTCAGATCCTCAATCCCAGAAACACTGGGGACACTTTTCCAGCTGGAGTGAGATCAGACCAACCATTTTGGCCCTGCAAGAGACAGCCGGGCTCCGCAGTGATAGGGATTCTTATGTCTGCAGGTTCAATATCTGTACACTCGATGGTGCAGGAAAAGACCTGCAAATTCTCTTTCTCAAATGCCCTTGTTATCTAAGTTTCATGCTAACTGTGCTTTTGTGTCCTGTTGTTTTCCCGATTAATTTCTTAGTTTCATGTGCAACCTAGCCTACTCTCCTTGGTATTCTGCCCAAACATCTTGCTTGGTTGGATTAGCGAATGTCCCCAAGGCTTTTGGGTACAACAGCCACATACATGTGCTGGGCTGAGACTCTGAGACCCTGCTAAGGGCTAAGAATGATGCTCCCCTCAAGCTGATGTTCTTTACATTTTTGTCCAACATTTTTTAAACGAGTGCAAGGGAAACTGATTTTCCATTATGTAAAATTACTTCTTTCTTTATGTTCAAAATAAGATAATGAATTTCTGATATAAACTGACATTTTAGCTTATTGGTAGTTATCTTTCACTTCATAGTGCTGCCTTCACTCATAGCTGGGCAATGTAAGTGACCCAACTCACTGAGGGCCCAAGTGAATTCCACTGAAATGATATAATGATAGTAACACATTGAGCTGAACAAATGCCTGTCACTGCTCTGCTTGCCTTTTTAAATTCTCATGAAAATCTCTATCAGCTATATACTATTATTTCCATTTTTACAGATGTGGAAAATGAGGCATGGATAAGGTAAGAAATTTGCTCAAGGACTCATAGCTTGTAAATGGCTAAGCTGGCCTCAAACCTAGGCCTTCTGCTAATACACTGATCTGCCTGATAGTGCATGCTACTGTTATGGGTTGAATTTTATCCTCTCTGAATTCATGTGTGAAGCTCTAGCCCCCAGTAGCTCAGAATGTGACTGTATTTGAATAGTCTTTAAAAGGTTGATTACATGGCAGGATTTATTTCTATTTTATGGCTGAATAATATTCCATTGTCTAGATGTACCACATCTTCTTTATCCATTCATCTATTGATGGGCACTTCAGTTGCTTCCATATGTTGGCTATCATAAATAATGTGGCAATAAACCTAGGGGTACCTATATCTTTTTGAATTAGAGATTTTGTTTACTTCAGATAAATTCCTAGAAGGGGAATAACTGGGTCATATGGTATTCTTATTTTTAGTTTTTTGAGGAAATTGCCACAGTGGCTGCACCAGTTACATTCCCACCAATAGTGTAGGAGGGCTCCCTTTCTCCACATCCTCACCAACACTTGTTATTCCCTGCCATTTGTAACAACATGGTTAGACTTAGAGGGTATTTTGCTAAGTGAAATAAGTTAGGTGGAAAAAGGTAAATACCATATGATTTCACTTATTTGTGGAATCTAAAAACAAAACAAAACAAAATGAATAAAACAGAAGCAGACTCACAGACATTGAGAAGTGACTGGTGGTTACCATGGGGAGGGGTTGGGGTGGATAAATGACATAGGTGAACGGGATAAAGAGGCACAACATCTCAGTCATAATATAAGTTAGTCACAGGGATCAAAGTATAGCATAGAGAATATAGTCAATAGTTCTGTAACATCTTTCCATATTGAACAGATAATAGCTACACAAGTTGGGGTGAGGATTTAATAATGTATATAACTGTTCAATGTCTATGTTGTATATTTGACACCAATATATATTGCATATCAACTATAGTCCAATAAAAATATATCCGTAACAAAAAATTTTAAAATATAAAAAGGTGATTAAGTTAAAATGAGGCTGTTGAGGTGGGCCCTCATCCAACCTGACTGGTGTCCCTTTAAGAGGAGGAGATTTGGACACCCAAATTTCCCTTCTTATAAGAAGCACACCAGGGGTGCGCGCACACAGAAACCACGTGAGCTGCCAGCGAGGATGGCCTCTGTAAGCTGAAGAGGGAGGCTCAGGAAACCCAGTCTGCTGACACCTTCACCTGGGACATCTGGTTTCTAGAATTGTGAGAAAATACAATTCTGTTGCTTATCCCACCACATTATGTGGTATTTTGCTATAGAAGCCCTGCCAAACTAACATATTAATCTTGTTTTAGGCAAGTTTTGATGTTCCTTCCCTGCATTTCATTTATTTTTATCAAATGATTTTCCGTTCTCCCATAGTCCTTCCTCTTCAGCCTCCCTTCCTTCCTTTGTTCCTCCCCCTCCCTTCTCTTCCTTCTCCTCCTCCTTTCCCTCTCCCTGCAATCTTTCTGAAACAGAAGACTTATTAATCATGTTAAATAAAGACCTGCATATTAAATTTAATAATCATATTAAAGGGTTTACATTTTTTATAGAAAAAGAAATCATTGGCCCTAGTAGAAAGGCCAGCTATGCATGACTGATTAGAACATTCTGAGGTCTTTGCTGACTTTTGGCCTCTCTCAGCTGGTGAGCTTCATGGCCTCCCCAAGACCAGGGTGCCTTGTGTGGTGAGCATGTGCACATGGCAGAGAGCCTCCGTGTGCATGGACCAGCTCTCAGCTCTGCTCCAGGCTTCTGTCTACTCTGCAGGAAGTGGGGCAGGCTTATATTCTGCCATGTAAGGAATCCTGACATATGAGCTAGTCTACTGATGCTGTTATGCCCTCTAGAAATCAGCTCAGGGTAGCTGACTGTCTGGCCAACTGCTTAATGTAGCTTTACTTAAAAATGTCCTAAGGAGCTTTTTTCTCAATTCAATTCTCAGTGCTCAATTGTTTTAATATCAGTTTTATTATTATTGAGGTATAGTGAGGCCAACAGATCAGGATGGTTGCCATTGAAACGATAGTTTATTATCCACAATTCCCAAGACAGGGCTCACTATGCCATGCAGGGCCACACAGAAAAGCACCAGGGTTGGTCAGGAGGCAGAAGGAGCAGGAGGGAAACAGAAGGCATGTACCTTTACTATGGTTTCCGTAGGGAGGAATGGATGAGGCAGGGTAAGCAGGCTTAGGATTGGCTAGTTTGAATCACTTAAGTGGCCTCTGGAGCACAGGGGCTGTCCCTGCTTGTCTGGTACCTGAACTGGGGGATTAGGGTAGGGCAGAGTGGCTCAAAATCTGAGAGCCCCATAAAGGAGACAGTTGGGGGATGGGCTCCCAAACTGGTTGGCTTGCATTTTAGCAGGCAAGCTGTTTATTATCTCTAGGAATTGGCTAACCCTGGGAGGGGCAGTAACTCCAGGTCTACAAGACCCCAGAGCAATAGAATACAGAAAATGAAAGTTGTGGTTAATACACCATAAAGTTATGTCTAGTGACATTTTGCACATTTCCTGCACTGACACACGGCTGCAGATCTGAGGACGAAAAGCAAGAGTCATGCTCTTGTGAGGCAGAGCTGAAGGAGCATACAAAGTGAGGATTCCCAAATCTCCATTCTTTTCTTTTTTTTCTCAGCTGTACACGTCTCAAAAGGTAATGCTTTTTTTATTAAGGTATCATTGATATACAATCTTATACTCAGGTTTCACATGAGCAATATTGTGGTTACTACATTCCCCCTATTATCAAGTCTTCACCACATATCCCATTACAATCACTGTCCACCAGCATAGTAAGATGCTACAGAGTCACTATTTGTCTTTTCTGTGCTATACTTCCTTCCCCGTGCACCCCCTACATTATGTGTGCTAATCATAATGCCCCTTAATCTCCTTGTCCCTTGTTCCCACCCATCCTCCCCAGTCCCTTTCCTTTTGGTAACTTTTAGTCCATTCTTGGGTTCTGTGAGTCTGCTGTTGTTTTGTTCCTTCAGTTTTTGCTTTGTTGTTATACTCCACAGATGAGTGAAATCATTTGATAATTGTCTTTCTCCACCTGACTTACTTCACTGAGCATAATACCCTCTGGCTCCATGGTAGGATTCGTTTTCTTCTTATGGTTGAATAATATTCCATCCTGTATATGTGCCACATCTTTATCCATTCATCTACTGATGGACACTTAGGTTGCTTCCATGTCTTGGCTATTGTAAATAGTCCTGTGGTAAACATAGGCATGCATGTGTCTTTTTGAATCTGTGATCCTGTTTTCTTAGGGTAAATTCCTAGGAGTGGAATTCCTGGGTCAAATGGTATGTCTATTTTTAGTTTTTTGAGGAACCCCCATACTGCTTTCCACAATGATTGAACTAATTTACATTCCACCAGCAGTGTTGGAGGGTTCCCCTTTCTCCACGTCTTCACTAGCATTTGTTGTTTGTCTTTTGGATGTTGGCCATCCTAACTGGTGTGAGGTGATATCTCATTGTGGTTTTAATTTGCATTTCCTTGATAATTAGTGATGTGGAGCATCTTTTCATGTTCCTGCTGACCATCTGAATTTTTTCTTTGGAGAACTGCCTGTTCAGACCCTGTGCCCATTTTTTAATTGGGTTATTTGCTTTTTGGGTGTTGAAGCATGTGAGCTCTTTATATATTTTGGATGTCAACCCCTTATTGGATATGTCAATTATGAATATATTCTCCCATGCTGTAGGATGGCTTTGGTTCTGTTGATGGTGTCCTTTGCTGTACAGAAGCTTTTCATCTTGATATAGTCCCACTTGTTTGTTTATGCTTTTGTTTCCCTTGCCCGAGGAGATATGTTCATGAAAAAGTAGTTTATGTTTATATTCAAGAAGAGTTTTGCTATGTTTTCTTCTAAGAGTTTTATGGTTTTATGACTTACATTCAGGTCTTTGATCCATTTCGAGTTTACTTCTGTTTATGGAGTTAGACAGTAATTCAGTTTCATTCTCTTGCATGTAGCTGTTCAGTTTTGCCAACACCACCTGTTGAAGAGGCTGTCATTTCCCAATTATATGTCCATGCCTCCTTTATCATATATTAATTGGCTATATATGTGTGGATTTATATCTGGGCTCTCTATGCTGTTCTATTGAAATATGGGTCTGTTCTTGTGCCAGTACCAAATTGTCTTGATTACTGTGGCTTTGCACTAGAGCTTGAAGTCAGGAAGCATAATCCTCCCAGCTTTATTCTTCCTTCTCAGGATTGCTTTGGCTATTTGGGGTCTTTTGTGGTTCCATATGAATTTTAGAACTATTTGTTCCAGTTTGTTGAAGAATGCTGTTAGTATTTTGAAAGGGATTGCATTGAACCTGTAGATTGCTTTGTGCAGGATGGCCATTTTGACAATATTAATTCTTTCTACCCAATAGCATGGAATGAATTTCCATTTCTTAGTGTCCTCTTTAAATACTCTTGAGTGCGTTGTGGTTTTCAGGGTATAGGTCTTTCACTTCCTTGGTTAGGTTTATTCCTAGGTGTTTTATTCTTTTTGATGCAATTGTAAATGGAATTGTTTTCCTGATTTCTCTTTCTCTAGCTCATCATTAGTGTATAGGAATGCAACAGATTACTGTGTACTGATTTTGTATCCTGCAACTTTGCTGAATTCACATATTAGTTCTAGTAGTTTTGGAGTGAATTCTTTAGGGCTTTTTATGTACAATATCATGTCATCTGCAAATAGTGACAGTTTGACTTCTTCCTTACCAACTTGGA
Organism: Manis pentadactyla; assembly: GCF_030020395.1. Taxonomy (NCBI): domain Eukaryota; kingdom Metazoa; phylum Chordata; class Mammalia; order Pholidota; family Manidae; genus Manis; species Manis pentadactyla. The sequence continues at coordinate 79,714,399 of NC_080021.1, read as the reverse complement.
TGCCTTGCATTTCTTTGTGTTGTCTGATTGCCATGGCTAGGACTTCCAGTATGATTTTGAATAAAAGTGGGGAGAGTGGGCATCCTTGTCTTGTTCCCAATCTTACAGGAAAAGCTTTCAGCTTCTTGCTGTTAAGTATGATGTTGGCTGTGGGTTTGTCATATATGGCCTTTATTATGTTGAGGTACTTGCCCTCTATAGCCATTTTGTTGAGAGTTTTTATTATGAATGGATGTTGAATTTTGTCAGATGCTTTTTCAGCATTTATGGAGATGATCATGTGATTTTGGTCCTTCTTTTTATTGATATAGTCAATGATGTTGATGCATTTTTGAATGTTGTACCATCCTTGCATCCCTGAGATGAATCCCACTTGATCATGATGTATGATCCTCTTGATGTATTTTTGAATTCTGTTTGCTAATATTTTATTGAGTATTTTTGCATCTATGTTCATCAGGGATATTGGTCTGTAGTCTTCTTTTTGTGTGGTGTCTTTGCCTGGTTTTGGTATTAGAGTGATGAGGGCTTCATGGAATGAGTTTGGAAGTTTCCCTCCTCTTCTATTTTTTTGAAAAACTTTAAGGAGAATGGGTATTACGTCTTCTCTAAATGACTGATAAAATTCAGTGGTGATGCCATCTGGTCTGAGGGTTTTGTTCTTGGGTAGATTTTTGATTACCAATTCAATTTATTGCTGGTAATTGGTGTGTTCAGATTTTCTGTTTCTTCCTGGGTCAGTCTTGGAAGGTTGTATTTTTCTAGAAAGGTGTGCTCTACTTCTAGGTTATGCAGTTTGTTAGCATAGTTTTTCATAGAATTCTCTAATAATTCTTTGTATTTCAGTGGTGTCCGTAGTGATTTTCCCATTCTCATTTCTGATTCTGTTTATGTGTGTAGATTCTCTTTTTTTTCTTGATCTATCTGGCTAGGCTTTATCTATTTTGTTTATTTTCTCGAAGAAGCAGCTCTTGGTTTCATTAATTTTTTCTATTGTTTTATTCTTCTCAATTTTATTTATTTTTCCCTGATGTTTATTATGTGCCTCCTTCTACTACTTTGGGCCTCATTTGTTCTTCTTTTTCCAGTTTCAATAATTGTGAATTTAGACTGTTCATTTGTGATTGTTCTTCCTTCTTTAAATAGGCCTGGATTGCTATATACTTTACACTTAGAGCTGCCTTCGCTGAGTTCAACAGAAATTGGGGCATTGAGCTGTTGTTTTTATTTTCATTTTTCTCCGCATATTGCTTGATCTCTGTTTTAATTTGGTCATTGATCCATTGATTAATTAGGAGCATGTTGTTAAGCCTCAATGTGTTTGTGAGCCTTTTTGTTTTCTTTGTACAATTTATTTCTAGTTTCATACCTTTGTTATCTGAGAAGTTGGTTGGTACAATTTCAGTCTTTTTGAATTTGCTGAGGTTCTTTTTGTGGCCCAGTATGTGGTCTATTCTGGAAAATGTTCCATGTGTACTTGAGAAGACTGTGTATCCTGCTGTTTTAGGTGAAGTGTTCTAAAGATGTTTGTTAGGTCCATTTGTTCTAGTGTGTTGTTCAATGCCTCTGTGTTGTCCTTACTTATTTTCTGTCTGGTTGATCTGTCCTTAGGAGTGCGTGTAGTGTTGAGATCTCCTAGAAAGAATGCATTGCATTCTATTTCCCCTTTTAATTCTGTTAGTATTTGTTTCACATATGTAGGTGCTTCTGTGTTGAGTGCATATATATTTATAATGGTTATAACCTCTTGTTGGACTGACCCCTTTGTCATTATGTAATGTCCTTCTTTGTTTCTCGTGACTTTCTTTGTTTTGAAGTCTATTTTGTATGACTGCAATTCCTGCTTTTTTCTCCCTATTGTTTGCATGAAATATCTTTTTCCATCCCTTCACTTTTAGTCTGTGTATGTCTTTGGGTTTGAAATGAGTCTCTTGGAGGCAGCATATAGTTGGGTCTTGTTTTTTTAATCCATTCTATTACTCTGTGTCTTTTGATTGGTGCATTCAGACCATTTACATTTAGGATGGTTATTGACAGGTTTGTACTTATTGCTATTGCAGGCTTTAGATTAATGGTTACCAAAGGTTCAAGGTTAACTTTCTTACTATCTAAGAGTATAACTTTACTTACTTAGTATGCTATTACAAACACAGTCTAAAGGTTCTTTTTTTCTCCTCCTTTTTCTTCATCTTCCATTCTTTTCATATTAGTTATCATATGCTGTACTCTTTGTCTATCTCCTGCCTGACTTTGGGGGTAGTTGATTCAATATTGCATTTGCTTAGTAATTAACTGTTCTACTTTCTTTACTATGGTTTTATTACCTCTGATGATAGCTATTAAACTTTAGGAACACTTCTATCTATAGCAGTCCCTCCAAAATACACTGTAGAGATGGTTAATGGGAGGTAAATTCTCTCAGCTTTTGCTTATCTGGAAATCGTTTCACCCCTCCTTCAAGTTTAAATGATAATCTTGCCAGATAAGGTATTCTTGGTTTGAGGCCCTTCTGCTTCATTACATTAAGTATATCATGTCACTCTCTTCTGGCCTGTAAGGTTTCTGATGAGAAGTCTGATGATTGCCTGATGGGCTTTCCTTTGTATGTGATCTTTTTTCTCTCTCTGGCTGCTTTTAATAGTCTGTCCTTATCCTTGATCTTTGCCACTTTAATTATTATATGTCTTGGTGTGTCTTCCTTGGGTCCCTTGTGTTGGGAGATCCATGCATCTCCATGGCCTGAGGGACTATCTCCTTCTCCAGATTGGGAAAGTTTCCAGCAATTACTTCCTAAAAGACACTTTCTATCCCTTTTTCTCTTTCTTCTTCTTCTGGTAGTCCTATAATACAAACATTGTTCTGTTTGGCTTGATAACACTGTTCTCTCAATATTCTTTCATTCTTAGATATCCTTTTTCTCTCTGTGCTTCACCTTCTTTGTATTCCTCTTCTTTAGTTTCTATTTCTTTTATCGTCTCCTCCACCTATCTAGTCTGCTTTTTAAACCTTCTATTGTATGTTTCATTTCTGATACTGTATTCCATAATGACTGGATCTCTGACCAGAATTCATTACTGAGTTCTTGAATATTTTTCTGTACCTCTGTGAGCATGTCTATGATTTTTATTTTGAAATCTCTTTCAGGGAGATTCATGAGATTGGTGTCATTTGACTCTTTATCTGGTATATGTATGATTTTGCTTTGAACCAGGTTCCTTTGATGTTTCATATTTGTATATGGTGCCCTCTGGTGCCCAGAAGCTCTGCTCTCTGGAGATGCTTGGCCCCTGGAGCAATGTCTGGGGTCACAGGGGAGTGGTGCTGGTGCCTGGGGGGTGGAAGGAGCTGTTTCAAGCTTCTTGGCTGCTATGTCTGTCTCCACTGCCAGAACCAGTGTTCTGCACACACAGGTATAAGCCTCTATGCTTTGTGTTTGTAGCTGCTATAGGCGGGGCTTCCCTCTGGCTGGGCTGATGCCAGGGCAGGGTTTGCCCGTTTCCAAGCCAGGTGCTGTCTGGCCAGGAGGAGGGTGCAGCAGGTTGCTTATCATGGTGGGGGGCCTTGGAGCTGCATAGCCAGCCAGGAGCTAGAGCACCTGAAGATCATGAAAGTTCCCAACATTGTGGGTAGAGTACACCTGGACAATTTTGTCTACCTGTCCTTTCTCCTGAGCAGTAAGCTCTGTGCAATTCTTGCCCTGTTAGCAGCTCTCTCACTGTTAGGAAGTCTCTCAGACTGCCCACCTTTCTTTTGTCCCAGAGCAGCTGGATATGGATCCCTATTTTCCACAAGTGGCTGGAATCACAGTCTCTCCAGGTATTCTGCCTGTCTTAGCTTTCCAACACTCCTAATCATCAGAGCACCATGCAATGTAGGTTTGTGCACCCAGAGCAGATCTCCAGAGCTAGGTGTTCAGCAGTCCCAGGCCTCCACTCCCTCCCTGATCCTTTTCTCTTCCTCCCGCGGTGAGCTGGAGTGGGGGAAGGGTTTGGGTCCTACCTGGTCGTGGCTTTGGTATATTACCTTGTTCTGTGAGGTCTCTTCTTTTCTCCAGGGGTATGCAGTCTGGTGCAGCCTTCTTTCCTGTTGCTTTTTCAGGATTAATTGTATTAATTATATTTTCGTATTATATGCGGTTTTAGGAGGAGGCGTCTCTCTCACCTCTCATGCCACCATCTTTAATATAGGCAGCACAGTATTTCAATTTCTTAAGACTTGTTTTCTACTCTAGCATATGGTATCTTAGGGAATAAACATGTTCACTTGAAAAAAATGTGAATTTTGCCATTGTTGCTTATATTATTCTGTTAATGAATATTGGGTCAAGTTGATTGATATTGATTTCAGATCTTTTAATTTCCTACTGCTTTTTTTCTACTTCTACAAAGTGGTGTTTAGCTACCCAGTTATGAATTTTTTCCTTTATTTCTGTCAATTTTTTTCATATATTTTGAAACTCCATTATTTGGTACATACACTTTGAGGATTTTTGTAATTTCCTATTGAATTTATCTTTTTATCATTTAAGCAGCCCTCTCTTTGGTGACACTCCTTGTCTCAAAAGTTTCACCTTTTCTGATATGATGATAGCCACATGAGTTTTTATAAGTTTACTGTTTGTGTTGTGTATCTTTTCTTATCCTTTTATTTCATGTGTCTTTACATTTAAGACCCATCTCTTATGGGAAGCATGTAATTGGGTCTTTGTCACAGGCTGTATTCTTTAAAAGCAGGTGATGAGCTAGCTTGGAGTTTACTGTGCAAAACATTTGCTGTAGTCAGCAACTGTGGAAAAGGAGCCCCAGGCAAGGATGGGGCAGAGAGAAAAGTCAGACTGCACTGAAGCCTTGAGGGAGCCTCAGCCCACCCCATCAGGAGCTCCAGGGCATGTACAACTTGTCAGAGTTGTCCACCCTGGGCTGAAATGGCCAGGTCCTCATGAACCTGCCTCAATCCATAATTGGATGTGGACCACACTGGGAAGGGCATGCTTTGAGTGAAGCAGTTCTCTGCAGCTGTGGCAAACCTTGAAGTAACTAATAGATGAAGGTCCACTTCTATCAGTCTGAGCAACAACCCCTTCCTTGAAGAGGGCCTGGTAGAGCAGCTCCATGTTCACCATAGTCTAAACTTTCACCAGTCTGTCTTTCCATGGAATGTTTGGTCCTTTTACATTTAACTTAGTTATTGATATGGTTAGGTTTTAATCTACCATCTTTTTGTTTGTTTTCTATTGGTTATTTTTTTGTTCCTTTTTCTTTCTTATTTTATTTGGATTAATCAAAAAATTTTAATATTCCATTTCATTCCTTGCATTGGCTTTTAGCTGTGTCTCTTATCATTATTATTTTTAGTACATGCATCTTTAATGCATCACAGACCACCTGTGGTCCTCCACTTCCAGCCACAATGGAGTGATATAGACTGGATTTATCATCCCACCTGAAACAAAACACAAAACAAAATATAAGAAACAAGTTTTCAGACACTGATCACCAGTCAGAGCTGCCTATTGTCCAATGCCTGAGGACTTGCCTCAGATATTATTTCCAGTTTTAGAGATTTTACAGTGGGAAAGTAAATCTTTTTATTGTTAAATTTTGTCATTAATAATAATTAATATTGACAGAGTTCTTTAACATCATACTTATTACTCAATATTTATTGATTGGGATGAGCAACTTGACTTGAATGACTTGATGTGAGTCTTATATGAGGAATAGTTTCCTCAGGCTTATGAGGACAGTGTGAGCAGCCTTTATACTTGAGGAGCAATTACTATGTTCTAGTCACCTTATTTGGAATATATCCATGTAATTCCTAACAATCCTGTGAGGACTGTATTGCTATCCATATTCATTACATGAGGAAATGGGACTCAGAGAAGTTAGTTTATTCATTGTTTTTCATCAATGAGAAGTGAGGCTTGGTGGTCAGACTGCAGGGCCAGTGTTCTCCTTTGATGACACCCCATTCCGCTCCAGCTTTACCCACCCCACAACCCTGTAGGCAGGTTTCCAAAGTTTAGGAGAGTTGCCAATGTGACCAAAGTTCCCAGGCAGTAAATGTTTGATCCAGGTTCTTTTGTCTTCAGATATAGACATCAAAAAGAATGATTATCAAATGAAGCTCATCTCCACTATATAGTTTCTAGCTAAAAGAATTATTTTGTTATTATTCAATTCATTAAAACATGCCCACATCTGTAAGTCAAGTGAGATTTCAGAAATTCTTTGCAGCTTTTGCCACTGATACATTAAGGCAAAATGTGTTCCAGGAGAGTTTTATTATGCCACATAGTTAATATTATAGATGGATAAAATGATGCATTTGATGTCACTTCAATTTTTTTTCTTTGATTACTTAGGATCACCCTGATGGTTAAATAATAGAGAGTACAGTCTAGACAGCAGCTGCAAAACACACATGCAAACACACACACACCAGACCACAGGGTTTGACTGAGGAAGTAGTCAATGCTCATCAGCTATTCATCACCTGCTTATCAATGTGAAATATTCTAGGAAGGCAGGAATTATACATCCTACTCTCTACATATCCATTTTTTCAGGGACTTACTACTAAGCACACCACCTGAAGAAATATTATAGTGCTGTGAAAGGTCATGCCCTGTCTACTAATAGCACCAGGCTAGAAGATTCCCTGATGAGGGTAAAAGAAAAATAAATAAAGATGAAAGGTTTATGAGCTGTCTCTCTTCTGGAATGTGAGTACAACTGTCATTTGGTGATGAATTTGGCTTCTCGGCTGCTAGGATGCTCCAAACAAAGAATGATTGCTGGATGTCACTTGGCACTAAGTTTAAAGCAGACAGTAAACCTTGATTAACCAGAAACATAAACACATCCAAATTTTTTATAGCTTATGACTTTGGGGGGGAAAGCATGGGTCATAAGGAAACCAGATTATTTTAAGATTTATTCAAAAAATTACTATGCCAGCTATGCCCTGGGGTCAGTAAAGACTTGGCTGTATTTCCTATGCATTTTCCAGAGGAAACCAGAGCAGGGGTCTGGATGTATGATGGCGTTAAGGCATTACAATAGCTTCAAAGTTCAAATAAGGATTCCATTTTGCTCAGAATATTACAGTTCCTAAGTTAGTAAGACAGAGAACTTGAAACACACATTTTGACCAAAAAGTGTGCAGGCTAATCCATTAAGTAATGGGGTAATTTCATCAAAACATCTCAGTCTCTCCATCTGCTCATTATTTTCCAAAGCAGGGGATATAAAATGTCTTTATCAACAAAAGATTAACAATCCTAGGTGGGTGATGGTCCTTAATTCATGTGGACAGGGCTTCTGCTGAGGAAGTCTTTTCTCTCTTCCCCCAGTTATCATGTTGTGTCAGGCTCTGCAACTATCACTGCTTTGCAGCCAACATTTCTGATATTGCTTTGGTAGAGCTGATGTTTATTATATATCATGCACTTATTTATTAATTTACAACAAACAACTTTTGAGCAGGCACTCTGAAGATAGATAAATGAGCAAAACACAGATGAGCTCTCGGTCCATATAGGGTCTAAGATCACAGATACACTCCAGTTCACTGGGTTGGACAGGTACAGGTCTGTGGGTGCACAGGGACTGTGCAAAGTAATGGTGTCCTTGGGGCTGGAATAAGGTGTGATCAGGCAAAGCTTCATAGCAAGTCCCCTGGGCTGGGTCTTGAACAATGATGGGAATTCCTCAGGCTTAAGGGAGAGCATCACCAGCCCTAACCTTGGTGCACTCCCACCAAGGAAAGTCACCTCACCTTTGTGTGCTCCTGTTTCTTACCTCAGGAGATGGCAACAGGTCATCTACACGCATTGTCACCCTCTTTGCAATGGAAGTACCCTCTTGGAGTAGGCTGAGTGGAGGATATGATGAAAGCAGATGACAGCCACTGGGCGGTAGCTGTGGGCCCCCAAGCCATGGGGATGCCTCAAAGGCCAAGGCTAAGAACACAACCCTCAGTGCTGGGTTTTGTTCAGACTCCCTGTACCTAAAAAGAATCCAGAGGCAAGCACCACTTTGGAGACAAAACAGGCAAAATAGCAACTTCTCATCTTTGTACAGACTTATTGGGCAAACAGACTCCATAGAATGTTTGGGCCTGGCATGTTTTACAGGTCTGCATGTTTCTCAGCATTAACTGATAAAACACAGGCTCTGGGCCCTGTGAAGGTATACTCCAGAAAAGCTCTACATTTCTAGCTTTCATGGACCCAAATATTAGTACATGTAATTTGTTAAGACCCCTGCCTTCAGGGAGTAGGGATGGCTGGCTCTTTGAATCACTCAGATCCTTGCCTATTCAGAGGGTCTGCCAGAAGGAATCACTGATCAATTTACATACTTGAAAGATGAATGGGCAACAAAATATGAGGGCATTTGTGGGAGGCAGGGGAGGGGTGAGTGGAACCAAGATTTGCATCTTTCAGTCCTCAGGGTCCTTGCACTCACTGCACTATCTACCTGTGGTGCTCTTCCCTGGGTCTCCTGAAGGCATTCATTCTCATCCTTGGCTTCATCTCAAATAGTACTTCCACATAAAACCTTCCCCAACCACCTGCACTTTCCTTATATCCAGAAACTATTCTTTTCCCATAACCCTGTTTCAACCATATCATCATTTTATGTTATCTTGATTTTTCTCGGTTAACTTACTTTAGGTCTGTGACTCCCCTTAGAGTATAAACTTGTAGGTACACTGTATTCACTGCTAAGCACACAGTACCTAGGGAAGTCTGGCACATACAGGAGGCCAGTTGACCCTTCACACATGGAACCAGTTCAAGGAAGTAGGGGGGCCTGGGGAGGAGGAGCTCCAGGCCCCTGCCACGCATGGCAGAGCTGGCATTGTGGATTGAGGACATGTCCCATAAGTGGATTCCTATCCCAGAGGTAACTCAGTCAGGCACTGCTTCTCATGCTTTGAAATGAAGGTTACATAAACCTTAACCAAGAGGGGCCATGCGAGACAGAACTCCGACTGATGTTTTGAAGAGGAAGAGAGACCTTTTCATTATAACGCATTTCATCTCCACAGGATGGTTACTGCTCTGTGGACAAATGACTTTTATTTTTGCAGAACATTTGGAGATAACCTGTCTGCCAAGTACAATATAAATATGAAATTGCTTTATATTGAATCTAAGGATAGGGAGGATTACTATAATTTAAGAACCACGATAAAATAAAATGAACATGGCATTAAAGTGCGTGACAGAAGTTATTTTAGACAGAACACCACTGGGACTAATGAAGGTTAAACTTTAATTTTGTTAGAAGCACAACTTTTGAAGCCCTGACACAAATATTTATCTTTTAATGTATGCATTGCCAAAGGGAATGAAATATGAATTAAAGAGGTCTCCCTTTAAGAAAACACAAGTTTCACCCTACTCTTGAAAATGAGAGTTTTTTAGGTGTCTTTTTGTCAGTGTCCTTTTTGGTGGGAGCACTTGGCTCCTATTTAGATAAAGGAGAGTAATAATATATGTTCATCCAGAGGGTGTGTGCGTCTCTGGCCATCACCATTCCAGACACCTACCTCACTTTGAAGTTGCCTTCTGTGAATGTTCACTTGTGGCTGTAATTTGGCATGTTAAGGGAAAGGGGAAGCATTATAATATATTCAGCTGATTCCTCAGCTTGGAAGTGATTAAGTGAACTGAAACTAATTCAAGGCTCTACTTTACATTTTTGGCAAATGAGCAAATATGCAGATTTGTACCCAACAGATGTGTCTGCCAGTTACCCCAGGAGCAGTTCCAGAAGCTGAGGTTCATTGAGCTAGTGCTCCAATTAGTGAGAACATCATAACAAGTATATAATTATTCTGGAACCTGTTGAGCTTTCATCTGCTATCAATTTCATTTCATTTATGCCCAATTCAGCCTGAACTTGCAGTGAACTCTATCATTTTAAATGGAGATCTTAGATTGGCACAACTTTTGTGTTCAACATGTGCTTTCAGGAGGTGGTCAGGAAATTGCCTTTGAACTGGTCACATTTTATATTCAAATGGTCTCTCGGGTTGATTATAAGGCTCTGTTGGTACTGCAATCATTTCTATTTACACTATTCTCCAGTATTACTGTAGTAAATTACCTCCAATGAAAACTGTGAATCCTAAAGGAGAGGTGGTAGGTAGCTCATTGGATATCTTGAATTATTATTCAGTCCATTCCTGCAGTTAACTGGCCAACCACAATGCGCTAGGCACTGTGTTGGGATACAAGGGCACTACGACGATGTGGTTTCTGTGGTTGTGGAAAACAGAACGGGAGAGGAAGCTGAGTAATCCCAGAAAGATTACAGCCAAGTGTGGTGGGAAGAAGAATGGAAAAACGAATACATTGTTGTGAGCGCCCTGAAGACTTAGCAGCTGATCCTGGAGAGGTCCAGGAAGGTTCTCCAGAGGAGGAGACATTTGATAAGAGTTCTTATATAAATGATTTCCAGGAAGAAGAAGAATGGAGAGAAAGGGGGAACTCCAAGTGAAAGAGACATATGCAGGACAGGGATTCATGAAAGAGTGGACGTGTTTTAGAAATGATGAGGACAAAGATTGGAAATTAAGGGAGAAAAGACTACAACAAAGGTTCCCAGACTTTCATTGCAACCTTTGTATCTCAGCAATTTTTTCATGGCACCCCAAAGCTGAAAGAAATACCTAAAAGTTTCATGTATTAAGCACTTAGATTCAAATAATATTTAAGTAGCATCAAAGAAAAACTATTTTTATTTCATCTTAAATAACCGCAGTTACTTATTGTGGGGAGTGTATGCATCAGTTTGACACTATGTAACTGCTCAAATCTTTGATTCAGATTGGACACAGCCACCCCTGCTTCCTGTGCCACCTTGATTTTCATGCATTGCTTGCTTTTATAAGACCTACCACCAAAATCCCAGCTTCACAAAGATATTACTCAACAGAATGTGTCACTGTCTAATGTTGAAACTGAAACCTATCTTAAGTAGTAATAATCTAATTTTGAGTACCTTGAACTCAAAAATTAAAAATATTCTTGCACTGCCCCTGTAATTTTCATGTGGTACCCAAAGGCACCTAGGCACTCAGTTTGGGAAGCACTGGGCTAGTGAATAGGCTGAAGTCAAACCATAAAAGCCATTATATGTAAGGAGACATTTCTGAAATGCAAATGTAGCATGGCCATGACAATGAAGGTATAATCAACCATCGATTACTTTGAATGAAATTTCTGAAGGTGATTTGAAAATATGTAGATGAGTCAGGCAAATAAACATTTTCTCTTCACATCCCTGATGCATAATAAAGTAAACAGGGATTCTTATATTTCTTAACTCCCAATCCACAATGCAGACAAATGTAAGGTCCAGCATAAATGACTCTTGGCTAGTCTATCAGCATTGTTCAACTAAAATGAGCTCTCAATGACATGCACTTTAACAAATATTAACCTTCTCTACAAATGTTCACAGTGGCATTATTTGTCATAGCCAAAAAGTGGAAACAACCCAAATGTCCACCAGCTGATGAATGGATGGATAAACTGTGCCATAAAAACACATGGAATATTATTTGGCCATCAAAAAGAATGAAGCACTGATTCATGAGACAACATGGAAGAACCTCAAGGACATTATATGAATGAAAGAAGCCAGACACAAAAGGTCACGTGTTGCATGATTTCATTTATTTGAAATGTCCTTAATAGACAAATTAGATAAATCCATAGCAACAGAAAGGGTTGCCTGGCACTGGAAGGAGGGAGGAATAGGGAATGACAGCCAATGGGTATAAGGTTTCTTTCTGGGGTGATGAAAACATTCTGAAATTAGATAGTGGTAATGGTCACACAACTCTGAGAATATACAAAAAAACCACTGAACTGTATACTTTAAAGGAGTACATTTTATGGCATGTGAATTATATCTCAAGGGGAAAAAACCCAGAGATGGCATCAGTTGTTCAGACCTCCATTCTCCTCTCCAACCCTCTCAAAGTCAAGGATTTCCAACTGTCTCAATGGGGCTGCCATATATGCGATGTTCAATATACCTCTTGGACATGAGAGCTGCCAAATTTACATATGCTCATGTCCTGGGGGATAGCGTGAAGGTCTTGGCCAGGATTCAGAGCATTATCTACTGTCCCTGATGGGGTGCTCCAAGCCGCTCAACTCTCCTGTCATCCCCCTGCCTTCTCCCCTGCCTTCCTCATAGTGCTGAAGTGTTCACCTCACTGAGCTCCAGGAAGTGGAGCGAGCAGCCAACACACTTGGTGAAAATCTCCTCTGTTATTTAGGCACATGCCTGGGGTCAGAGTCCCGACTTGTTATGTGCATTGTTACCAGTGGGACACTGGGTGAAGGGAACATGTGACCCAGCAGGGACAAACTCATCAGGCCTGCTACGAAAGGCAAATTCAGCAAATGTCTAAAGAAAGAGCTTGCTAACCAGCAGGATGTTTTAACAAGTCATAACAAACCACAGTGTTAAAATCTTCAAGTTAAGTACGTCACCTCACACCTAGAGTCACAAATTAGAGTAATAATCCTAGACTGACTCAAGGACCCTATTCCTCTGCCACTTGTAATAGTTCAGAAAAGTTCCTTGATATTTTAAGTCTTTATTGCACCATCTGAGGGGAAGAGATAAGATTGTTTTTATCAGTTAGTATTCATAAAGCATTTTGTTTTTCAGTGAAAAGTAACTATGTTGAAGAAGCAAAAACTAATAATAACTACAAGGTCAGTGGACATAGAGCACCCTGTCCATGACAGTGATTCTGCAGGCATTTCATTGCAAATCCTCCTCACTTTGCCTCTCTCCCTTGGGCACACAGAGAAGCATCTTGCCCATGGAATTATGGCAGGACCCTCCAAAGGGGTTTAGGTTTGTTTGCACAAGGGCCTTTGCAAGATGACCTCCTAAGTTCCAGGAGGAAAATACTAGAACTTTATTTATAGTTTTTTACACTTACATTAATCGTATCCTTTGTTAATATTTGCTTATTCTTAATTGAATTTCCATTCTGCTTCTGCCTTAGAATTTTATTCAAATTAATATATTTTTATGTTTGAAAGCCTTTTATTGAATGCCCTAAAGAAATAGTTAAAATTTGCAGTAGATTGTTTATTTTCTATGAAAGTTCTAAATTTTTTTGAATATGTAGATTGAATTATCATTACAATTAGTGGTACACCACTAAGGAAGTGATCAAGTCTATTATATGAAAAAGAAAAGGAAAAATCAGAAATGTTCATCTTAGTAGATTGTATACAGTTCTTTCTTTGATGAGTTCCTATATCCTTAGATGACTATTCTTATTGCTAAAATGACACAGGGCACAACACAAATTCTATACTGACTTTTCTTTTTTGTAGATGGAAATAGATGGAAATATTGACAACTCCTTATTCTCAAGTAGATGGGAATAAAGGCAGTTTAGTATAGTAACGCCACTCAACTGCTAAGTTCTCCCTGAGTTCTAATTCCCCAAATTAGCCTACTAATGTGTTCTCGAAGTGTATTTTTAAATGATCTATTAGCTGACAACTCAGTCAAGCTCTCCTCCAATTTTGTTGTAGTCAATGATTAGAAACGACCTGACTTAGAAAGGAATCGCTACCCACCCACTCCACCCCTGGGCATCTATCACTTTCTTAGATCCACATCAGTATTTCAAATGATTCTTTTGCACAAATGTTTTAACACTTAAAAGCAACATAGGATAATACAATTTGGGATAGGGGAAAGGCATTCCGTTCTTCTGCAAAGCAAGAAAGGGGGTCATTAGGGTAGAAGAGCTGGTGGGAATGAAGAAACACAAAGGCCCTTAGACCACAGGGACGTTGTCAAGTAGATCAACTGGTCTGCAAGGACCAAGTCTGTCAAATGTGCATGATGTTAAAACTCTTCATGCTCACACCACATGGAACCCCTGTTGTACTCCCATACCTCCAACTGCCCCTGCTCTCTGGGTTGTGTAGCCTTGGGTGGGAGAAGGGACAGGTGTTCACCTACAAGCCTGGCACCTGTTGGGAAAAATGACAATGAGCGATCTCCTGTGTCAAGGGAGCCAAAGGATGTGAAAGGACAGGAGTGTCTAGCAATCAGTGCCAAATGGTTTGAGGTTCTGCCTGTAAATAGTCCCTGTCTCCCCTGACCTTGTGAAAATCTGCCACACACAAGGGCATCAGCCGAGAGGGCTTACAGAAATCAGTAAAAGAAGCTGAGTTCCACTTGAGGTCAGCACGGAAGAGAGAAGAGAAGAGCTGATGGGGAGAGACAGGGAGAAATGCAAGAATCCCATGGAAGCAGGAACTTGGAACCAGAACTGACTATGGGAACAAAAGCCTCCAGGAAACTGCAAACACCTTGGAGAGGAAGAGGGTTTTGTCCAGGATGGAAGCAAGAGTTTGTATTAATCTTGTCTTGATCCCTGGAAAGCAGGAGAGCCTCAGCTAAAAGCTGTTAGTTTAGGGCAAATTAACATCTGGCACAAAGAGGGCAGAAGCCATCCAGTGTCCCATAGCCACTGAGTTCTTACTAATACCTGAACTAAGGGTTTGGCTATAAGACATGTAGTCAAAACTTTCTGCTCTGCCACTTACCCTCTGGTGACCTGACACCATCTCTGTGGCTCAGGGTCTTTATCAGTTATACCTAGCTTATTCATTCCTTGTGAAGATTAAGTAAGATCCTGTCTTATAGCACACAGCTTGCAGTAGCTATCTGCTATTATTACTGTTCTTAACTATTGGTTCTATTCTTGAGAACTCTGCTAAAATAGCATCTGTCCAGTTTTCATTTCACACCTTCTAGAATTCACCATTCATTCATCCAGCAAAGTTTTACTAAATGCCTTTTATGGGCAGAGCACAATGTAAACAAAATTTTAATGTTTTACATATTATTGTTTTTATCTATTATCATAATTGTATCTTTATTCCTAAAAGATTTAAAGCATCTAAAAAATGTATATTGGACAATTAAGAGATTTTACCCCAAAGATTAAAATATCATGGCAAAGGGAGAATTGCTGTCACATAAGATTAAAAACAAGGAAAGTTAACATATAGAAATATACAGCCTACTGGCCTAGTTGGTTATTAAACGTAGGCCATGTATTTAATGCTGAATTGCCTAGTTACCAAAGTAAAGCCAAAAGCATAATCAGTTATAACATTCCCCTTGCCCATGAAATGGAACAAATATTATTTCCATGAGTGATTACAGTTGTCAGTGGCAGCAAGATCTAAGGAAAACTGCACCAGGTGACACTGAATGGTGTACCATTGAGTGACATGGTGGGCAACATCCTGAAGAATGTTCCCATAATAGCCACAGCAATATTGCACTTCTATTAAAAATTAAAATTAAAAAGAAACTGAAGACTTCCTCTGGGACCCAATGGGCAATAAATGGGATGAATTCTGGCCAAAGAAGAGAATCAAGAATTCTTGTTGCTCCCTCTATAGGCAGGGTACTGTCCACATGGATGGTGGAGAGGAGAGTGGGGTGTACAACAGCGTACCACCTCAGAAAATTGGATGCTTTCTCTACCTAACTGCTTCTTCCAAGGTCTCTGAACGTGCAATGCCAGAACACAATAGTAAAAATGATTCTGTGATCTGGCTTGGTCCCAGGTAGATTATGAGCACAGAGAACATGGAATCTCAATTCAGAGTGTAACTGCTCATATAACTACAGGCTTCTTTGTCCCACTCCAAAACTTTGGATTTCAGAGCTGCACAGTGGAGCCGGGGCCTCAGCATTTGTAAGGAGCTCTTTGGCGATTCTGTGCTGATGGTCCAGGGATCACAGCTTGTGCAATGCAGATCTAAGAATGGTGGATGAACTATTTATATCCTTCAGAGAATCTTCCTGAAACAGAGCTACAGAGAGAAGTAAGTTATGTTCAAAGTTATATTTGTTAACAAGAACCCAGAATTCATATTCTTGCTGCAAGTTTTAAAGAGAGCTACATATATTTTTAATAGGTTTGCATCACCTTGTAAAAATCAACATAGTTAGACTTATGTCAGACCAGATGATGGACAAGGAGGAATATTCCCTAGTTAGGGCTGACATTTCTCCAAAACAGAATTCTGTGCCTGGTGCAAGCCTGGATCCCCAAATTCCACACTTGAGGTCTTTACTGGTATTATTCGGATCTGGAGAAATGATAAAGCTCTCATAAACTTCTCACCTGCCATAAAAAAAATCTCAATTATATACCTATGAAATAATTAACCTCTTCTCTTTGGGTATTCCATGTAAGATTCATCTAGGAAAAAAGTTGTGTTGTAAAAGCTTTAAATATATCCTAGAAAAATGATCCTGAGTCCAACCAGAGAGGACACTCCAACAGAATTATTATGAATAAACAAATTAACCATCAATTATAATAGACCATGAGGAATTTGGGTGGCAGAAAGTATTCATTAGGTATTTTAATTAACTTTGGTGTCTAATTAACTATATTAATGAGGATGCATTATCAGACCAAATATAGAATGTGTGTGCAAAGTTCAGAGCACTTTGTTCCCTGGGTTATAATACTAGAACAAGGAAGACTCCAGAGTGTCAATAAAAAGTTCTACTCTTCTCCAATTTCATTCACAAAATTTATAAACAGGTCTCTTTGTGTACCATTTTGCCATCAATCCATTTCTGATGATCAAACATAAAGGTTCTCCCGTGGATTTTGTTATACTTGGTTTGGGAGAAATGATAGATTTAAAATAAAATCACTGATGGCCTTTTCCAAATTTTATTTCATATGAAAACTCATAACCTGGACAGTTTGGGGTCTGTTTTGTTCATCTCATTTCTTAATTTCCAAGCTAAAAAATAGTCCCTTCCAAGCCACAAATTTGGAGCAAAAGACTTACAATTTCCTCAGATGTGAAATTTGTGAAGCCAGTTTAATTTGTCCACAATGTATTTGTAAGGAAACTTAACAACAAAAAAAATTGAGCCTTATTTTTAAGATCTTCAAACAGCAAAAATCCAGAAACAAAACTGGAAAACCTCGTTCCACCTCCCTCTCCACGACCCTTAATCTCACTGTCACATTTACAGAACAGAATACTTGCTAATAGGACAACATTGACTACTCAGGCCAAGCCATAAATCCCAGGGCTAGGAGCCATTAGGAAGAAATGACCAATCTGTCCTTAACACTATCTTCAGAGTGGAAATCAGATTTACCCTGTGCAATCATATAGAGTAATGCTTCTTTTTCCAAATAAATATTATCAATGTGATTAAAGAAAAATAATCTAGTCATTTAGATTTTTAATATTTTTATAATAAAAAGAATAATGATATACTAACAAAACCCTACGAGGTATATAGTATCTTACATATGAGAAAATTTATGCCTGAAAGGATTTAAAATTTTGCTTTGAATTTTAGATGGGAAAGTATGTTTGAAGTGAGCAAGTCCCTAACTGTCTATTTAATGCAGAAATTTTATTTACAACCTCTCCAACTAGTGATTATTTTTTGTTTGAATACTTTCTATGATTCAAGAATATTCCCTCCACTTTTGAACAATTAAAATTAATAGAGAGCTCTTATTCATATGAAGGTAAAATCTACTCCTGCCTGAATTTCTCAAAAGGTCTTAGTTCTGTGCCTGGTAGTTACATAGAATGAATCCAAACTTTTTATGTAAATAACCCTTGACATTTTGGAGGTGTTTATTTCAGTCAGTGGCTTACACCACAGTGCAATCCTGGTCATCCTCTTGTGGATAAATGTCAAGTCATTAGAAGCTTTCTCACACTGGATATAACCTTTATCATGTGATACATAAATGTACAGTATAGAACTATTAGACTTGGATACTAACACTGGTGTCCTGAATCCCATATATGTATTATACTGTTTTTAAAGCACCATGTTAAATCCTACAACCTCTAAGTCTTTTTCGTATGAAACACACTTAAGCTACCATTAATTAATTGATTTCCTAATAGAATTTATTGCATTTATTCTGTTCAACTTCCCCATAATTGTATTAGTGACAAATTTAAAGGGTCAATATATTTTCAAAACTTGATACTGCCATCTAACACATAAGCTACTCCAAACTTTTTCATCCAGAATTTTTATATCCTATCTATATTTTTACCCAATTCAATAGTAAAAATAGTGACAAGATTAGGGTGAATTATAGATTATTCCTAAACTGATTATCATTAACTAATAATCTTTGGAAACCAGTTATGACTCCACCTAAGGGGATATAGGCTCACCCACGTATCTGTTTTAAAATGAAGGTTTTGTTATTATTCAGGCCACAGGTCAGGAGACAATTACCATTAAAATATTAGTTTGTAACTCACCATTCCAAAGAGGAGGGGAGAACCATACAGCAAGCAGGGCCACAGGGGAAGCACCAGGGTCAGGCAGGAGGCAGAAGAGATGGGAAAAGGTGGGCAGAAGTCTTTACTGTGTTTTTTGCTGGAAAGAATGGGGAAGGCAGGATAAGCTACTAAGCAGGTTTAGGAAAGCATAGTTTGAATAATTTCAGCAGGCTGTGGATGACAGGGGTGGTCCCTGGTTGTCTGGAGCCTGACCCTCAGCTGACTTAGGACATCGGTATAGTGTCCAGAACAGCAGGTGCCTGATAAAAGTAGGTGGGTGAGAGTATGGGCAGGGGATTTGTTGGTTTGCATTAAAAGCGGAGCTTGCAAGCAGTTGTTTGTTATCTCCAGGAATTATCCTGCCCTAGAGGGGCAGTTTTTCTTCATGGTTAGTGAGATCCAGATTTCAGAGCATCAAGAATACAGAAAATAGGATATGTAGTTAATACAGTGTGTTCAAATTGTGTGTAAAGACAATGCCCTGTTCTGACTTAACTACACCATTACTGTGGCATTTAGTTAGCAATTGCTCTGAGCATTTTCTGTTTGTTATAAATGTGTATTTCTAAGACACACTCTAGACCTTCTAAGGATAAGACTGTAAGGGAAGCAAGGAGAGAACAGTGTGTTCAGGGGGCAAGCCAACCTCATATGGGACCCCTTCACATGAAATCCATGCCAGCCAGCCAGCCAGCCAGCCAGCCTCCACAAAAAGCCTATCCACTGGAAAAGATTTTATAGTCCCTCAGGGAAGGGAATTTGACTTTCAATTGCCTGACTCTTCTTATTAAAATCTTTCCTGACAGGAACATAGTAAAGATCAGAGCAGAAATAAATAAAATAGGGAAGAATAAAACAATATTAAAAAAAAAGTAATGAAACCAAGAGCTGGTTCTTTGAGGAGATAAAATCAACAAACCCTTAGACTAATCAAGAAAACAAAAAAAGAGAGGACACAGATAAAATCAGAAAAGAAAAAGGAATAGTTTCAACTGACACCGCAGAAATACAAATAGAGAATTCTATGAAAAATTATATGCCAATAAATTAGACAACCTAGAAGAAATTGAGAAATTCCTAGAAAAGTATAATCTTCTATGAGTGACCCAGGAAGAAGCAGAAAATCTGAACAGACCAATTACCAGTAACAAAACTGAACTGGTAATCAAAACACTCCCAACAAACAAAAGTCCAGGGCCAAATGGCTTCACAGCTGAATTACACTGAACAGTTAAAGAAGAACTAATATCCATACTCCTTAAAGTATTCCAAAAAGTAGAAGAAGAGGAGGAAATACTTCCAAGCTTATTCTATGAGGTAGCATCATTCTAACACCAAAACCAGACAAAGACAGTACAAAAAAAAAGAAAATTACAGACCAATATCCCTGATGAGCATAGATGCAAAAATGCTCAACAAAATATTAGCAACCAAAATAAAAAATACATCAAAAGGATCATCCATCACAGCCAAGTGGTATTTATTCCAGGGATGCAAGGATGATACAATATTCACATATCAATCAATGTGACACATAACATTAACAAAAAGAAGGGTAAAAACTATGTAATCTCAGAAAATGATGAAAAAAACTTTGACAAAATTCAACATCTATTCATGATACAAATTCAACAAACTGGATATGCATGGTACTTCCTCAACATAACAAAGGCCATATATTACAAACCCACAGCTAACCTCATACTTAACAGCAAAAACTGAAAGGTTTTCCTCTAAGATCAGGAACAAGGATGTCCACACTCACCAGTCTTATTCAACACAGTACTGGAGGTCCTAGCCATGTGGTCAGATAAAACAGAGATGAAAGGCATCCAAATTGGTAAGGAAGAACGTAAACTAACTATTTGCAGATGACATGATATTATAATAAAGATTCTACCAAAGATTCCAACTATTTGAACTAATAACAGGATTCAGCAGAGTTGCAGGATACAGAATTAATACAGTAATCTATTGCATTCCTATATACTAACAATTAACTACCAGAAAGAGAAAACAGGAAAACAATTCCATTTACAAATGCATCAAAAAGAAGAAAATACCTAGGAATAAAGCTAAGCAAGGAGGTGAAAGATATGTACTATGAAAACTTTAAGACACTCATGAGAGAAATTAAAGACACAAATAAGTGGAAATCTAACCCATGCTCATGGATAGGGGCAATTAATATTGTCAAAATGGCCATCCTGCCTAAAGCAATCTACAGATCAATCCTAACAAAGTGCCAATGTCATTTTTCAAATGAATTAGAACAAATAATCCTGACATTCACATAGAAACATAAAGACCTTGAATAGCCAAAGCAATCATGAGGAACAACAAAGCTGGGAGTATTATGCCCCCATGACTTCAAGCTATACTACAAAGCTAAAGTAATCAGAACGGTATGGTACTGGCACAAGAACAGCCCATAGAACAATGGAACAGAATAGAAAACCCAGATATAAACCCATGCATATATGGTCAATTAATATACAATAAAGGAACCATGGGAAAAAGACAGTCTCTTTAATAACTGGTGTTGGGAAAACTGGGAAGATACATGCAAGAGCATGTAACTGTATTGCTGTCTAACTCCATACACAAAAGTAAACACAAAATGGATTAAAAACCTAAATGTAAGACATGAAAGCATAAAGCTCTTAGAAGAAAACAGGCAAAAAATCTCTTGAACATAAGTATGAGCAATTTTTTCCTGGTCACATCTTCTCAGGCAAGGGAAACAAAACAAAAAATGAACAAGTGGGACCACATAAAACTGAAAAGGCTTTTGTACAATAAAGGATACTATCAACAGAACAAAAAGGCAACCTACCACATGAGAGAATATATTCATAAATGATTTATCCAATAAGGGGTTAACATCCAAAATATATAAAGAATTCATATGCCTTGACACCAAAAAAATAACAACAAGAGCAAAACCAAAAAAAAAGCTCAAATAACACAATTAAAAAATAGGTGAAGGACCTAAACAGACATTTTTCAAAGAAGAAATACTCATGGCCTATAGACACATGAAAAAGTGCTCTACATTACTAATCATCAGAGAAGTTCAAATCAAAACTATAATGAGATATCACCTCACACCAGTCAGAATGGCCACTATCCAACAGAAAATTAACAAGTATTGGTGAAGATGTGGAGAAAGGGGAACTTTCCTACACTGTTGGTGGGAATGTAAATTGGTGTAGCCACTGTGGAAAATAGTATGAAGGTTCCTCAAAAATAAAAATAGAAAACCAAATGACCTAGTAATTCCACTTCTAGGAATTTACCTGAAGTAAACAAAATCCCTTATTTGTAAAGATATATGCATCCCTATGTTTATTGCCATGCTATTTACAATAGCCAAGATATGGAAACAACCTAAGCATCCATCAATAGATGAATGGATAAAGAAGAGGTGGTACATATACACAATGGAATATTATTCAGCCATAAAAAAGAAAGAAATCCTGCCATTTATAACATGGATGGACCTAGAAGGTATTATACTAAGTGAAAAAATCCAGGCAAAGAAAGACAAATACCATATGATTTTGCTTATTTATGGAATCTAAAAACAAAACAAAACAGAATGAACAAAACAGCAGTAAACTCACAGACACTGAGAAGTGACTGATGGTTACCAAGGGAGGGTTTGAGATGGGTTAATGTGGAGGGTGAGGGAGATAAAGGAGCACAAAAATTTTCAATCACAATATAAATTGGTAATAGAGCATGGAGAACATAGCCAATGATTCTGTAACATCTTTCTATGTTGACATATAGTAAATGCACTAGTGGGGGTGAGGATTTAGTAATATGGGTAACTGCTGAACCACTGTGTGGTGTATTTGAAACCAATAGAAGATTGTAAATCAACTACACTTCAATAAAAAAATAATAAGCTAAAATTTTCTAAACATTTTAAAATTAATTGTACCCATGCCCAAAAGCATAGTAATTGGCTGTCATTCAAGGTGAAATGGATATACTACAGAAGTCAAACAATGTTAAGATAAATTGTCAGTTAATCTTATATTTTTTAACTTGGTGTACTTTAAACTTGTTAACTTTAAAGTTAAACAGTGCTGTACTATACACTTAACAATTTAAAATAGGTCTCATGTTAAATGTTCTTATCTCAATCATAGAAAGTCACTTACAAAAACTTACTAGATTGTTTATAATAAGATGATGTGTATGGAACAAATAACTAAGTTTCTTATATAAAATTACAAATACATTTTAGGTTGTGGAATTAAACACAGTTGCATAATAACAAGATTATTTTCTCCAAAACTCTTTGGTTTTCTGAACAGAGCAAGCGAAGCACATATGAGAAAGATCTTACCAAACATGTGCTGAAAAATTTATAATACATTATTATTCAAGAAAAACAGGCATTTTTGAGACTTTAAAACAAAAAAGCTTTCCTAACAAGATGGATATCATGTCTTCAAGCTATAGCACTGGGGTATGTTTTCCTGATTTCTAGGTAAGACCATGAACAAAAAGAAGTGTCAATGCTCTGAACATTCATCTGGCTCTCTGAACAGCAGAACTGCTGACACAAGGGTTACAGTTGGGGTCATTTTGCCATAAGGATAAGCCTGGTAGGGCCTGAAAGGATAATACCTGTTTGGGATCCCTGCTGAGATGCTCAGATTTCTATTCTCACCGACCCTTTCAACGATGTGGACTTTTCTGCAAAAACATAGCCACAGACAATAAAGGCTGGAACTCAAATTATCTTGTTTTCCATCTCTTCTGAGTAACTTCCCTAAAATCTGGGAAAGCAGAAAAGAATAGCCAGAATAAGCACCATGATCATCCTCATTTAACAGCTTACTTTAGACCTAACCTCTTGATTTGCTGGTCCTGTCAGGAGGAAAGGTAGGAATGGATTACATGCTAGTTGGTACAATACAGCTTCTTGGGAACCCTAGTTGGTGTTTCATGCCTGACTCTATCATCTCCTTCCTAAAATCCTGGTGGTGTTGAGGCTCCAAAGAGTATGCTGTCAATATTTATTTTTCTTCCTAAACTCATAAACCTAGAGACTTGGAGTGAGGGGTGCTCATTGGAAAGTCCTCATGAGATTTCCCCTCCCTTTCCACTATCCCAAGTCCATATGGCCACACTGGCAACAAGATGCTTCCAATTGAAAAATGTACTGAAATGCTATCCTGTGTTTTGCAGAGGGATGAAATGGGGAAGACAAAAATGTGTACATTCATTTCCTGATTCAACTTTGCTTTTTCAGAGCCAGGGAAGGTGTCACACCAGGAAAGAACATTACATCTTTGCATGGCAGCTAAGCATGTAGCTTTGCAGTCACACAAGCTGGGTTCATATTCCATCTGATCCACTAGTTGTGTGAACTCAGGGCAGTTACTCATCTCTTGGTGGCTACATGTCCACATCTGAGGAGCTGGAGCAAGTATAACAGCCACCTTGGAGGATGATGTGAGAGCTCCATGAAAGAAGGTGTGTTAAAGGGATTAGCAAAGTTTCCAGCATGCAAATGGTCCTCTAGTCTCAGATGAGGCACAGAAGTCCTCCATAGCCTTACCCTGTGGGAGTGCAGAGGACACTAAGTACTCTCTGCACAAGGAAATAACCCCCTGCCCCTTCTCTTACATGCACTGATTCCAAAAAGAATTCTTATGAAAATAATGGAGATTTGGAGGTTGAAAAAAAAGATAGCAGCATGGGAAGTGTGGTGGAAATCTCCTGCTAAAACCACATGTATTTTGAAAATACAGAAAATACAACTATTCCTAAAAGAATGACCAGAAGTAAGAGTGTACCAGCCAGTCTACATCTGAGAGAAGTCAACATCTCATGGAAAAGGGTAAAGGAAAAGGTGGGACCTGAGCACAACCCCACCCCATCTCACCAGTGGGAGGAATAAAATCAGTATGGGGAGGGAGTGGAAGCACAGGACTGCTAAATACCCAGTGCTAGAAATCTACCCTGGGAGTATAGACCCACACTGCATGGTGCTCTGGACATTAGAGGGGCTGAAAACCAAAGTCAGAAACTAAGACTGCAAACAGGTTCCCACAACTGGCTTCCTTGGGACAAAAGAAAAGCAAGAGCTTTAAAAGACTTCTAAACAGTCAGAAGGCTGCTAAAGGGACAAGGGTTCAGGAGAAGGAACAGGTGGACAAAATCATCCTGGCACACTCAACCCAGCAGGTTGGAAACTTCCAGGAGCTTCAGACGTCCTATCTCCCTGGTTGGTAATGCAGCCCTGAGGACCGTCACCACAATGAACAGCCTGCCACTCATTCCTCCCTACTGACACCTGCATGCAAACCTGCTGTCCCTGCCATTGTTGACCAGCCAGAGGGCAGCTCCACCTAAAGCAACTACACAGCTTAACCCAGAAGGTTCACCCTGCCCATGACTAAGTAGCCCAGACAGTGGAGACAGGTACAGCAACTAGGAAGCAGGAAGGGACTTTGTCCTCCCAGCTGACACCCATGCCACTTGCCTGAGACCACTCCCATTGCTCCAGGACTATGAGAAGGCAGAAGAACCTTGTTCAATCCAAAATCCCTCAAACGCCAGAAAGAGGGCTTGGTGAGACTGAAATCAACAATCTTCCTGAAAAAGAATTCAAAATAGAAGTTATGAGCATGTTAATGGAGCTACAGAACAATATTTGAGAGCAAAGGGACAAATTCAGGAGGGAAATAACAGAAATGAAACAAACAATGGAGGGATTTAAAAGCAGATTAGAAGAGGTAGAGGAGACAGTAAGTGGAATAGAAATTAGAGAACAGGAATACAGAGAAGCTGAGGCAGAGAGAGAAAAAAGGATCTCTAGGAATGAAAGAATATTAAGAGAACTGTGTGACCAATCCAAATGGGACAATATTTGCATTAAAGGGGTACCAAAAGAAGAAGAGAGAGAAAAAGGGATAGAAAGTGTCTTTGAAGAAATTGCTGAAAGCTTCCCCAATCTGGAGAAGGAAATAGACTTTCAGGCCATGGAAGTCCACAGATCTCCCAACGCAAGGGATCCAAGGAAGACAACACCAAGACATATAATAATTAAAATGACAAAGATCAAAGATAAGGGCAGACTACTAAAAACAGCCAGAGAGAGAAAAAGACCACATATAAAGGAAAGCCCATCAGGCTATCAGACTTCTTAGCAGAAACCTTACAGGCCATAAGGGAGTGGCATGATATATTCAATACAATGAAACAGAAAGACATCAAATCAAGAACACTCTACCCAGCAAGATTATCATTTATATTTGAAGAAGGGATTAAACAATTCCCAGATAAGCAAAAGTTGAGGGAATTTACCTCCCACAAACCATCTCTACAGTGTATTTCAAAGGGACTGCTCTAGATGGAAGTGTACCTAAGGTTAAATACCAGTCATGAGAGAAAATGAAACCATAGCAAAGAAAGGAGATCAATTAAATAGTAACTAAATGCAAAATTAAATCAGCTACTCAAAAAGTCAGCGAAGGGATACACAAAGAGGGCAGAATATGACATGCAACATATAAAGAGTGGAGAAGGAAGAAAAAGAAGGGAGAGGAAAAAGAATCTTCAGATTGTGTTTATACTAGCATAATAAGTGAGTTAAGGTAGATTGCTAGATAGTAAAGAAGCTGCCCTTGAACCTTTGGTAACCACAAATCCAAAGCCTGCAATGACAATAAATACATATCTATTGATATTCACCCTAAATGTAAATGGACTGAATGCATCAATCAAGAGACATAGAGTTAATGAATGGATAAAAAAGCAAGACCCATCTATATGCTGCCTACAAGAGACTCACTTCAAACCCAAAGACATACACAGACTAAAAGTGAAGAGATGGAAAAAGATATTTCTTACAAATAATAGGGAGAAAAAAGCAGGTGTTGCAGTACTTGTATCAGACAAAATAGACTTCAAAACAAAGAACGCAGCAAGAGACAAAGAAGGACATTGCATATTGATAAAGGGGTCAATCCAACAAGAGGATATAACCATTATAAATAACTATGCACCCAACATAGGAGCAACTACATATGTGAAACAAATACTATCAGAATTAAAAGGGGAGATAGAAGTCAATGCAATCCTTTTAGGAGATTTCAACACTCGACTCAGAAATGGTCTAAATCATCAATTAAAAGACAAAGATTGTCAGAGTGGATAAAAAACAAGACCCAACTATATGTTGTCCATAGGAAACCCACTTTATATATAAAGACACACAGATTAAAAATACATGAATGGAGAGTATTGCCGAGGAGGGGGCTCAAAATGGCAGTGTGAGTAGGGCAGCAGAAATCTCCTCCCAAAACCATATGTATTTTTGAAAATATAACAAATACAACTATGCTTAAAAGAGAGACCAGAAGATACAGTACAACAGCCAGGCTACATCTATATCTGCAAGAACTCAACATCTCATGAAAAGGGTAAGATACAAAGCCGTGACCTGATGGGACCCAAGCACTCCCCCCATACCAGCTCACTGGCAAGAGGAAAAGAATCAGAGTTGGGAGGGAGTGGAAGCACAGGAGTACTAAATAACCAGCCCTAGTAATCTGCACCAGGAGCACAGACACACATGGCATGGTGTACTGGATATTAGAGAAACGGAAAAGTAAAATCCAAGACAGAGATGGTGAGTGGGTCCCCACAGCCAGCTCCCCTGGCACAAAAGAAAAGTGGGTGCTTTTTAACAGTCTTAAAGGGACAAGGGCTCAACAGCTAGACAAAATTGTCCAAGCACACTCAGCCAAGCAGGCTGGGATTCTTGAGGATCTCAAGCTCTGTAACCCCCTGGGGGTTAACGCAGCCCTGAAGCCCCTCATGGTGATAAGCAGCCTGCCATTCATTCCCCCCGCTTGTGTTGTAATCAAACTGGTTGACCTGCCACAGCTATGGAGCAGCCAGAGAACAGCCCCACCCACAGTGACCACACAGAGTCTCCTCCCAGTGTACAGCTATCTGGGGCAGAGAAGTCAGAGAAAGGACTGGAAGGAACCAAGGGGACCTGTTCTCACAGGAGAACACAAACATCATGGCTGCAACCCCCTGCAGTGAGCTAGGCTATCCTGAGGGCCGCCCCACCCACAGCAGCTCATGAGATTATCCCAGAGACTGCTCCCAGTGTGTGTCTAGATGGCACAGGCAGCAGAAGCCGGAGCAAGGTCCAGAAGGCACAAAGGGGCACCGTTCTTGCAGGAGAACACACCTGGCATGGCTGTGACCCCCACAATGCACTAGGCTACCCCAAAGGCCACCCCACCCATGGCAGCCCAGGAGATTATCCCAGAGACTGCTCCTGGTGTGTGAGTAGATGGCACAGGCAGTGGAGAAGAGCAAGGTCACCAACAACCAGGAAGGGTCTTTGTTCTCCAAGCTGACACATGCACTGCTTGCCTGTAACCACTTCTATCACCATGAAAAGGCAGAAGAATCTGGTCCAGTCAAAAATCACTCAGACAGCCCCAGAGAAAGGGCCTGGTGAGATAGATATAACCAATATTTCTGAAAAAGAATTCAAAATAAAAGTCATAACCATGCTGATGGATCTGCAGAGAAATATGCAAGAGCTAAGGGATGAAGTCTGGACAGAGATTGCAGAAATGAAACAATCTCTGGAAGGACTTAAGAGCAGACTGGATGAGGTGCAAAAGACTGTAAATGGAATAGAAATTGGAGAACAGGAATACAGAGAAGCTGAGGCAGAGAGAGATAAAAGGATTGCCAGGAATGAAAGAATATTGAGAGAATGGTGTGACAACTCCAAATGGAACAATATTAGCAATATAGGGGTACCAGAAGAAGAAGAAAGAGAAAGAGGGATAGAAAGTGTCTTTGAAGAAATAATTGCTGAAAACTTCCCCAAGCTGGGGGAGGGAATAGACTCTCAGACCATGGAAGCCCACAGATCTCCCAACACAAGGGACCCAAGGAGGACAACACCAAGACATGTAATAATTAAAGTAGCAAAGATAAAAGACAAGGACAGAGTATTAAAGACAGCCAGAAAGAGAGAAAAAAGATCACCTACAAAGGAATACCCATCAGGCTATCATCAAACGTCTCAACAGAAACCTTACAGGCCAGAAGAGAATGGCATGATATATTTAATGCAATGAAACAGAAGAGCCTTGAGCCAATAATACTGTATCCAGCATGATTATCATTTAAATTTGAAGGAGGGATTAAACAATTTCCAGACAAGCAGAAGTTGAGGGAATTTACCTCCCACAAACCACCTCTACAGGGTATTTTAGAGGGACTGCTCTAGATAGAAGCACTCCTATGGCTAAATAGATATCACCAGAGAAAATAAAATCACAGCAAAGAAAGCAGACCAACAAAATACTAACTAAAGGCAAAAATTAAAATAAACTATCCACAAAAACAGTCAAAGGAAGCATAAAAGAGTACAAAATAAAACACTTAACATATAAGGAATGGAAGAGAAACAATGAGAAGGGAGAGAAATTAAGAATCATCATACTGTGTTTATAATAGGTTAATAAGAGAGCTAAGTTACACAGTTAGATACTAAAGAAGCTACCCTTGAAACTTTGGTAACCATAAATCCAAAGCCTGCAATGGCAATAAGTACATGTCTTTCAATAATCACCCTAAATGTAAATGGACTGAATGCACCAATAAAAGACACAGAGTAATAGAATGGATATAAAAGCAAGACCCATCTATATGCTGCTTACAAGAGACTCACCTCAAACCCAAAGACATACACAGATTAAAAGTCAAAGGATGGAAAAAGATATTTCATGCAAACAATAGGGAGAAAAAAGCAGGTGTTGCAGTACTTGTATCAGACAAAGTAGCCTTCAAAACAAAGAAAGCAACAAGAGATAAAGAAGGACATTACACAATGATAAAGGGGTCAGTCCAACAAGAGGATAAAACCATTATAAATATATATTCACCCAACACAGGAGCACCGACATATGTGAAACAAATACTAACAGAATTAAAGGAGGAAATAGAATGCAATGCATTCATTTTGGGAGACTCCAAAACACCACTCACCCCAAAGGACAGATCAACCAGACAGAAAATAAGTAAGGACACAGAGGCACTGAACAACACATTAGAGCAGATGGACCTAACAGACATCTACAGAACTCTACACCGAAAAGCAGCAGGATACACATTCTTCTCAAGTGTACATGGAACATTTTCCAGAATAGACCACATACTGGGCCACAAAAGAGCCTCAGTAAATTCAGAAAGACTGAAACTATACCAGTGAAGTTTTCAGATAACAAAGGTATAAAACTAGAAATAAATTGTACAAAGAAAACAAAAAGGCTCACAAACACATTGAGGCTTAACAACATGCTTGTAAATAATCAATGGATCAATGATCAAGTTAAAACTGTGATCAATCAATATATGGAGACAAATGACAACAATAGCACAAAGCCTCAACTTCTGTGGGATGCAGCAAAGGCAGTTCTAAGTGGAAAGTATATAGCAATCCAGGCCTATTTAAAGAAGGAAGAACAATCCCAAATGAATTGCCTAAAGTCACAATTATTGAAACAGGAAAAAGAAGAAAAAATGAGGCCCAAAGTCAGCAGAAGGAGGCACATAATAAAGATCAGAGAAGAAATAAATAAAATTGGGAAGAATAAAACAATAGAAAAAATCAGTGAAACCAAGAGCAGGTTCTTTGAGAAAATTAACAATATAGATAAACCATGAGCCAGACTTATTAAGAGAAAAATAGAATCTACACACATAAACAGAATCAGAAGTGAGAAAGAAAAAATCATGATGGACACCACAGAAATACAAAGCATTATTAGAGAATACAATGAAAATCTATATACTAACAAGCTGGAAAACCTAGAAGATATGGACAAATTTCTACAAAAATACAACCTTCCAAGACTGACCCAGGAAGAAACAGAAAATCTAAACAGACCAATTACCAGCAACAAAATTGAATTGGTAATAAAAAAACTACCCAAGAGCAAAACCCCTGGGCCAGATGGAGTCACAGCTGAATTTTATCAGACATGTAGAGAAGAGATAATGCCCCTTGACCTTAAAGTTTTCCCAAAAAAAAGGAGAGAATACTTCCAAACTCATTCTATGAAGCCAGCATCACTCTAATACCAAAACCAGGCAAGACCCCACCAAAAAAGAAAATTACAGACCAATATCCTTGATGAACATAGATGCAAAAATACTCAACAAAGTATTAGCAAACCGAATTCAAAACTACATCAAGGGGATCATACACCATGATCAAGTGGGATTCATCTCAGGGATGCAAGGATGGTACAACATTCGAAAATGCATCAACATCATCGACTATATCAATAAAAAGAAGGACCAAAATCACACGATCATCTCCATAAATGCTGAAAAAGCACCTGAAAAAATTCAACATCCATTCATAATAAAAACTCTCAACAAAATGGCTATAGAGGGCAAGTACCTCAACATAATTAAGGCCATATATGATAAACCCACATCCAACATCATACTGAACAGTGAGAAGCTGAAAGCTTTTCCTCTGAGATTGGGAACAAGACAGGGATGCCCACTCTCCCCACTGTTATTTAACATAGTAATGGAGGTCCTAGCCATGGCAATCAGACATAACAAAGAAATACAAGGCATCCAGATTGGTAAAGAAGAAGTCAGACTGTCACTATTTGCAGATGATATGATATAGTACATAAAAAACCCTAAAGACTACTCCAAAACTACTAGATGTAATATCTGAATTCAGCAAAGTTGCAGGATACAAAATTAATACACAGAAATCTGTTGCATTCCTATACACTAATGATAAACTACCAGAAAGGAAAATCAGGAAAATAATTCCATTCAGAATTGCATCAAAAAGAATAAAATACCTAGGAATAAACCAAACCAAGGAAGGAAAAGACCTATGTCCTGAAAACTACAAGACACTTTTAATAGAAATTAAAGAGGACACTAACTAAAGGAAACTCATCCCATGTTCTTGGCTAGGAAGAATTAATATTGTCAAAATGGTCATCCTGACTAAAGCAATCTACAGATTCAATGCAATCTCTATCAGAATACCAACAGCATTTTTCAAGGAACTGAAGCAAATAGTTTTGAAATTCATGTGGAACCTAAAAAGACCCCGAATAGCCAAAGCAATCCTGAGAAGGAAGAATAAAGCAGGGGGGATCTCATTTCCCCAACTTCAAGCTCTACTACAAAGCTACTACAGTAATCAAGACAATTTGGTACTGGCACAAGAACAGACCCACAGACGATTGGAAGAGAATAGAGAGTCCAAATATTAACCCAAACATATATGGTCAATTAATATATGATAAAGGAGCCATGGATATATAATGGGGGAAATGACAGCCTCTTCAACA
Source organism: Manis pentadactyla (assembly GCF_030020395.1). Taxonomy (NCBI): domain Eukaryota; kingdom Metazoa; phylum Chordata; class Mammalia; order Pholidota; family Manidae; genus Manis; species Manis pentadactyla. The sequence continues at coordinate 79,682,614 of NC_080021.1, read as the reverse complement.
GCTGGTGTTGGCAAAACTGGACAACTACCTGTAAGAGAATGAAACTGGATCATTGTCTAACCCCATACACAAAAGTAAATTCAAAATGGATCAAAGACCTGAATGTAAGTCATGAAATGATAAAATTCTTAGAAAAAAGCATAGGCAAAAATCTTTTGGACATAAACATGAGCAACTTCTTCATGAAAATATCTCCTCATGCAAGGGGAACAAAAGCAAAAATGAACAAGTGGGACTATATCAAGCTGAAAAGCTTCTGTACAGCAAAGGACACCATCAATAGAACAAAAAGGTACCCTACAGTAAGGGAGAACTTGTTCATAAATTACAGATCCAATAAAAGGTTGACATCCAAAATATATAAAGAGCTAACATACCTCAACAAACAAAAAGTAAATAATCCAATTAAAAAATTGGCAAAGGATCTGAACAGACAGTTCTCCAAAGAAGAATTTCATATGGCCACCTGGCACATGAAAAGATGCTCCACGTCACTAATTATCAGAGAAATGCAAATTAAAAATACAATGAGATATCAGCTCACACAAAGGATGGCCACCATCCAAAACACAAGCAACAAAAAATGTTGATGAGGATGTGGAGAAAGGGGAACCCTCCAACAGTGCTGGTGGGAATGTAAATTAGTTCAACTATTGTGGAAAGCAGTATGGAGGTTCCTCAAAAAACTCAAAATAGAAATACCATTTGACCCAGGAATTCCACTCCTAGGAATTTACCCTAAAAAAACAGGATCACAGATTCAAAAAGACATATGCATGCCTATGTTTATCACAGGACTATTTATAATAGCCAAGATATGGAAGCAACCTAAGTGTCCATCAGTAGATAAATGGATAAAGAAGATGTGGTACATATATACAATGGAATATTATTCAGCCATAAGAAGAAAACAAATCCTACCATTTGCAACAACATGGATGGAGCTAAAGGGTATTATGCTCAATGAAATAAGTCAGGCGGAAAAAGACAAGTACCAAATGATTTCACTCATATGTGGATAATAAGAACAAAGAAAAAATTGAAGGAACAAAATAGCAGTGGACTCACAGAACCCAAGAATGGACTTATAGTTACCAAAGGGGAAGAGACTTGGAGGATGGGAGGGAAGGGAGGAACAAGGCGGAAAAAAGGGCATTATGATTAGCAGACATAATGTTGGGGGGGACATGGGGAGGGCTGTACAACACAGAGAAGACGAGTAGTGATTCTATAGGATCTTACTACGCTGATGGACAGTGACTGTAATGGGGTATGTGGTGGGGACTCGATGATGGGGGGAGTCTAGTAACCATAATGTTGCTCATGTAATTGTAGATTAATGATATCAAAATAAAAAGAAGAGGAAATTTAAAAAATACATGAATGGAGAAAAACATGCCATGCTAGCACTGCCCAAAAGAAAGCAAGAATGGCTATATTATTTCAGATAAAGCAGACTTCAAAGCATGGATATTTATCAGAAATAAAGAAAAATATTTATAATGATAAAGGGATTAATATTAAAATCTAATGATAAAGGGTCAGTTCTCTAAGAAGACATAACAATCATTATATGTATCCACCTAACAATAGATCATATAACTAAGTGAAGTAAAAAACTAAAGAATTGTGCAGAGAAATAGATAAATCCATCATAGTTGAAAACTTCAACAGCCCCTTATCAGAAATGGACAAAACCAGCACGTAGAAAACCAGTAAGACATAACTGAACTCGACAACACTCTCAAGCAACTGGATATAAATGACATCTATAGACTACTTCATCTGAAAGCAGTCAAATACATATTTTTTCAAGCTCACTTGGAACACTCACCAAGGTAAGCCACATTCCAGAGTATAAAAAATATCATAACAAGTTTGAATCCTACTATATCTGCTCTCAGACCACAGTGGAATTAAACCAGAAGTAAATAACAGAAAGATAAATATAAAAATACTTGAGATTAGGCAACATACCTCTAACTAATACTTGGGTCAAAGAAGAAATCTCAAGAGAAAAATTATTTTGAACTAAATGAAAATGAAAAGACAACTTATCAAAATTTCTGGGATGCAGTGGAAACACTGCTCAGAGGGAAATTTATAGCATTAAATGTATAAGAAAAGAAGAAAAATCTGAAATCAGTCATCTCAGTATCCACCTTAATAAACTAGAAAAAGGGCAAACTTTAACCAAAGTAAGCAGAAGAAAAGAAATAATAGGAATTATAGTAGAAATGAATAAAATTGAAATTAGGAAAGCAATAGAGAAGATCAATGAAAACAAAAGCCAGTTTTTTGAAAAGGTCAACAAAATCTATAAGTCTTTAGTGAGACTAACTAAAAAAAAGAAAAGAAAGGGTGCAAATTACTAATATCAGAAATGAAAGAGGGGACATCTTTGACCCAAGTATTAGTCAGAGGTATGTTATCAAATCTCATAAAATGGAGATAAAACTCCTTGAAAGACACAATTTACCAAAACTCACAAAAGAAGAAATAGACCATGTAAACAGACCTCTATCTGTTAAAGAAATTGAATCAATAATTAATAATTTTCCTAAACAGAATTTTCCAGTCTCAGATGGCTTCACTATTGAATTCTGTCAAACATTTAAGTAAGAAATTATATCAATTATCTGTAATCTTTTTCAGAGGATTGAAGCAGAGGGAACACTTCCTAACTTATTCTATGAGGACAGTGTCACCCTAATACCAATGCCATCCAAAAACATTACAAGAAGAGAGAACTGCAGATTAATATCTCACATGAACATAGATGTAAAAACCCACAATGAAATATTAGCGAACTGCATCCAACCACGTATAAAAAGATGTATAAAACTCAACCAAGTGGGATATTTGCCAGGTATGCAAGGCAGTTCAACATTTGGAAATAAGTTAATGTAATCCATCCCATCAACAGGCTAAATAAGAAAAATCATGTGATCGTATCAACAGATGCATAAAAACATCTGCCAAAACCCAACACCTATTCATGACAAAAGCTCTTGTCTAGGAATAGAGGTGAGCTTCCTCAACTTAGTAAAGAATATCTACAAAAGATGTACAGCTAACATCATAATTAATGGTGAGAAGCTCAATGCTTTTTTTCATTTAAATCAAGTACAAGGTAAGGGTGTCACCTCTCACCACTCCTTTAAACATCTTACTGGAAGTTCTAGCTAATGCAATAAGACAGGAAAAGGAAATATGGGCATACTTCATTTTATTTTTTATAGATGTTGCATTTTTTACAAATTGTTTTGTGGCACCCCTGCATTGAGGAAGTTAAACAGCATCATTTTTTCAATAACATCTGTTCACTTATTGTCTCTGTGTCACATTTTGGTAATTTTCACAATGTTTAAAACTATCATTATTATGTTGTGCTTGTTATGGTGATAAGTGATATGCATGACTCACTGAAAGCTCAGATGAAGGTTACCATTTTTTAGTAATGCAGTATTTTTAGGTTAAGATATACACACTGATTGTTTTAGACATAATGCTATTACATACTTAAGACTTTAGTATAGTGTAAACACAACTTTTGTATGTACTGGGAAACCAAAGTTGTGACTCACCTTATTGTGATATTTGCTTTATTCAAGTGGTCTGGAACTGAATCTGCAATATCTTCCAACAGATTGGGAGAGAAGAAATAAAACTCTTTGTTTGCAAATGACATGATAATCTATGCAAAAAATCTGAAAAACTCAATAAAAAAAACTTCTGGAACTAATAAGCTGTTGTAGCAAGATTTCAGGATATAGGGTTGACATATAAAAGTAAAAAACTATACTATATACAGTAAAAAGCAAGTGGAATTTGAAATAAAAAACACAAAACCACTTACATTAGCACCCCAAAAACAAAATACTTAGGTATAAATCCAACAAAATATATACAAGATCTCTATGAGGAAAACTACAAAACTCTGATGACAGAAATCAAAGAACAAAATAAATGGAGAGAAATTCTATGGTCATGGTTAGGAAGACTGAATGTTGTCAAGATGTCAGTCCTTTCTAACTTGATCTATAGATTCAATGCCATCCCAATCAAAGTCCCAGTAAGTAATGTTGTAAATATTGATAAATTAATTCTAAAGCTTATAAGGAGAGACAAAAGACCCAGGATAGCCAATATAACATTGAAGAAGAATAAAGTTGGAGGACTGACATTACTCTACTCTAAGACTTACTATAAAGCTATAGTAACCAAGACAGTGTGGTATTGGTAAAAAAAATTGACAATTAGATCAATAAAACAGAAGAGGGTCCAGAAATGGGCCCACATGAATATAGTCAACTGATCTTTGACAAAGAAGCAAAAGCAATACAAAGGAGCAAAGAGTCTTTTTAGCATATAGAGCTAGAACAACTAGATATCCACATGCAAAAAAAAAAATCAACCTAGACACAGATTCTTTTGCCCTTCACAAAAATTAACTCAGAATGGATCACAGACATAAATATAAACTTCAAAATTGTAAAACTCCTAGAAGATAACAGGAGAAAACCTAGATGATCTTGGTATGTTGAAGACTCTTTAGATAACATACCTAATCATTATCCATGAAAGAAAGAATTGATAAGCCAGACATCATTAAGGAAAACTTTTGCTCGGTAGGAGACAATATCAAGAGAATGAGAAGACAAGCCATAGACTGGGAGAAAATATTTGCAGAAGACATATCTGATAAAGGATTGTTATGGAAAATATAAAAGAACACTTAGAACACAACAATAAGAAAACAACCCAATTAAATAATGTTCCAAAAACCTTAATGACACCTCATGATTTTAAAAAATATACAGATAGGAAATAATCATGAAAAGGTGTTCTATTTCATATGTCATTGGGGGAATGCAAATTAAAAAAACAAATTCTACACATCTATAAGAATGGCCAACATTTGGAACACTGACACCACCAATTGCTGGTGGGGAACAACAGGAATTCTCATTCATTGCTGGTGGGAATGCAAAATGGTACAGCAACTTTGGTAGACAGTTTGGCAATTTCTAACATAACTAAACATACTTTTACCATATCATCCAATAATAATACTTCCTGGTGTTTAACCAAGCCGACTGAAAACTATGTCCACACAAAAAACTGCATGTGGATGTTTACAGCAGTTTTATTCATAACTGCGAAAAATTAGGAGCAACCAAGATGTCTTTTAGGAGGTGAATGGATAAACAGACAGTGGTGTATGCAGAAAAAGGGATTCAGTCACAGAGAAATGAGCACTCAAGCTATGAAAAAACATGGAGGAAACATAAATGCATATTACTAAATAAAAGAAGACATCTGAAAAAGCTCTGTACTGTATAATTCCTACTCTATGACATTCTGACAAAGGCAAAACTATGGAGACAGAATAAAGATTGGCAATTGCCGGGGAGTGGTGCAGGGGAAGCAATGACTAGGTGGATTTTTAGGGCAGTGAAAATACTCTGTAGATACCATAATGATTGATATATGCCATTTTATATATATATATATTCCAAACCCATAGAAAAGATAACACCAAGAGTGAACTGCAATATAAACTAGGGACTTTGGGTGATAACAATGTGTCAATACAGGCTCAGCAACTGTAACAAGTGTCCCACTCTTGTGTGGGATGTTGAAATGGGGAGGCTATACATATATGGGGACAGGAGGCATATGGGAAATTTCTGTACCTTCCCCTCAATTTTTCTGTGAACCTAAACTTCTCTAAAGCAACTGTCTTAAAAAAAGAAAAAAAATCACAAATCCCATTGTTCATTCAATCAGTTAACAGCATAAAGCAAAAGAAGACAGTGGATATTTTAGCACACTTCAGAAAGACTACAGGCAGTGGAAGGGACACATTCTGAGCTATGTTCACTTGTCCTGTCTTTGTGCCTTATCAGCCTTTCCCCCTTATGATGTGGCTATGAGGACAAGAACTGAGGTTTGAGCAAGACAACTCACAAAGAAGTATGTCTTGGGCCAGTGACATAACCTTGCTCATCAGAGATATGTAGGCACAATAAAACCTGGCTATAGGTATAGCTTGCTATTAGTTTGTTGAACAGTCATGAGGTTTTTTTGTTTTGAGGTTACAATGGATGTCACCAATGAGTGGTGAATTAAGAGTTCTTGAGTATTGAGTGCTCATGAATATTTCGTGTATCCTGAATATTTTGAGGTTCTTGTATATTTAGTACCATATATGCTTTATACATACTTGATATATCATAAATATTTAGTACCTCCAATGTATTTAGTGTATTATGAATATTTAGTATCCAGGTGCTGCATGAATATTAGGTGTTTTCTGCTCCATCCACCCTAATTTTAACCTATGTTTAGCACACACATGCTCTACTTATAACTCTTTATCTTTCCCTAGCACATTTTATGAATCTTAATTTTGTGAATTGTCTATTCTAGCAAAGATTTTGCTTACTAACTTATCTATACTTAAAACACTTTAAAGTTGTTGCCAATGTTTTACAAGCTACATTTTCATATTTTATAATAGAATTGAACATTTCAAAAGTAAATGTGCATTACATGTATAAGAGCACAATGTCATAAAACATTGCTGTAATTGGAACTCACATACATAGAAAGATATACCATGTTCCTGGTCTGGAAAACTCAATATTGGTAAGATATCAACTTTCCTCAAGTTGATTCATAGCTTCAACACAATCCCAACAAAAAAACTCCAGCAGACTTACTTTGTAAGGGTAGGATGAGTAAAAACCCACAATCTGATTCTAAAATCTATGTAGAAACACAAAATGATTTTGAAAAAGAAAACGGAAGTTGAAAGATCTAAACTGATTTTAAGACTTACCTCAAGACAGTGAGATATTGCATACACATATAGAATAGAGTTCAAAAATAGATTTACATATATATATTCAACTGATTTGCAGCAATGGTGACAAAGTAATTCAATGTGGATAAAGAGAATCTTTTCAACAATTAGAGTTGGTTTAACTGGTTAAAAAAAATGCTCTGCAACCCAGACCTCCCACTATATTTAAAATTAATTTGACATACCTCATCACCCTAAATGTAGAAGCTAACAAGGAAACAAGAAATAAGAGAAGGACTTCATTAACTTGAGGTCAACAAATATTTCTCAGACTCAAAACACTAGCAAATTAAAAGAAAAAATTCAAACTGGAGTCTGCCAAAATGAAAAATTTCTTCTCTATAAGGACACCATGAAGACAGTGAAAAGGCAAGATACAGACTGGGGGAAAATGTTCACATTATGTGTATATGAAAATTGTCTAGTATCCAGAACTCAATAATAAGGAGAGAAACAATTCTTTAAAAAGTGGGTGAAAGACTTGAATGATAAATAAGGAAATGAAGACTACAAATGTCTGATAAGCCCACAAAAAGATGCTCAACATCATTAGTTATTAGGGAAATGCAAATTAAAATCACCGCAAGATACCACTCCACTAAAATGACAAAACTGACAATACCAGCTATTGATAAAGATGTAAAGCAACTAGAATTTTCCTGTGTTGTTGTGGGAGGATACAATCCTGCAACTACTTGGGAAAATCTTGTGTCAATTAATTTCTTACCAAATTAAATGTACTACTATTTATGATCCAACATTTCTACTGCTAGGTATTTACTCAAGGGAAATGAAAACATATGTCCATGAAAAGACTTGTATCTGAATATTAATAGCAGTTTTATTCCTAATAAACCTGAATCTGAAGTAATCTAAAAGTTTATCAGCAGGATAATGTCTCTCAACAGGATAGTATATAAAAAACATAATATAAGGGTACATATTGTATGTGCTTTCAGAAGTCTGTGAATGGCCGTCTGTCTCTGCTCACTTCTGATGTGGTGGTAATAAACACTGCTTTGTGGACCCCACCTTAATAGGCAGTGGAGAGCAGAGCTTCCCACAGCAGATAGCTGAAATAGATCCAGGGAGGAGGAAGAGATGTCCTTGTTTCTTTCTTTTCTATGCCCCGAGAGGTTTTTCACATCTTTTTGAGAGCAAAGGAACAGCCATGCTGTAAAAATCAGTTGGTGTACAAAGAAATATTATTCAGCCATAAAAAGGAATCAAATATTGATATATCCTACTACATGGATGGATCCTGAAAATATGCTAAATGAATGAAGCCAGACACAAACGGCCACATTTTGTATGAGTCCATTTACATGAAACATCCCGAACAGGAAAGTCCATAGAGACAAAAAGTGATTGCCCAGGGCAGGGGGTGGGGGCAATGGGAACTGACTGCTAATGGGTTTTCTTTGGGGATGGTGCAGAAATTCATCACCAACAGATTAGACTGTGGTAATGGTTGCAAAAAAATCACTGAATTATAAACTTTAAGAGGGTGAATTTTATTGTATGCAAATTACATCTCAATAAAAATCCAAAGGATACTTTTTTAGCCTTTATCTTAACTTGATGTCCCTGCAGCATTTTTCATTCTTAACTGTGCTCTCTTTCTTGATCCACTTTCTTCTATTTTTCTCTGTGATATTATATTCTTCTGAGTTTACCTCTATTTCTCAGATTGTCCCTTTTTGATTTCCATTGGAATATCCATTCCGTCAAGAAATATTGGTGGTTCTCACAGTGCTTTCACAGCCTCCCATCCCCAGTATCTCTCCACTAATTCAATTATCCTATGTCTCATAATTGATCAGTATGTCTGTATGTGCCACCCCACCTCTGTCCTAAGCTTCCTACCTTCCATCCAGCTTCCCACATTTGGCTATCCTAGTGCTCTCCAACTCAGTATATGCCAATGATTTATATGCTTTTGACTAAAACCAAACTTGCCGGTCCTCTTGTTTTTTCTTATCTTAAAAAACTAGGGATTGGCAGCCAAGATGGCGGCATGAGTAGAGCATCGGAAATCTCCTCCCAAAACCATATATATTTTTGAAAATACAACAAATACAACTATTCCTAAAAGAGAGACCAGAAGACACAGGACAACAGCCAGACTACATCCACACCTGCAAGAACCCAGCGCCTCACGAAGGGGGTAAGATACAAGCCGCGGCCCGGCGGGACCTGAGCGCCCCTCCCCCCAGCTCCCGGCAGGAGGAGAGGAGTCAGAGTGGGGAGGGAGAGGGAGCCCAGGACTGCTAAACACCCAGCCCCAGCCATCCGCACCAGAGCACAGACACAGTGCATGCGTGGGGTGCTGGAAACTAGGGAAACAGGACAGTAAGACCTGTGAGCAGGTCCCCGCAGCCAGCGCACCCAAGACAAAGAAAAGCAAGTTCTTTTTGAAAGTCTTAAAGAGACAGGGACCCAACTGCTGGATGGAAGCATCCCGGGACACTTAGCCCAGCAGCTGGGAATCCTGGGGAATTCTGGGAGCCCTAACCCCCTGGGCAGCAGCACAGCTCAGAGGCCCTTCATGGAGATAAACAGCCTCCCGGCCATTTTCCCTCCAACGCAGCTCCGCCATATTGGAGCAGCAGCCTGAGGCAGGCCATGCCCACAGCAACCATGGAGCTAAACTCCACAGTGGCCAGGCAAGAATCAGAAGCCCCATCTGTGCATAGCTGCCCAGCACAAGCCACTACAGATCGCTGTTCTCCCAGGAAAGGAAGGCCACAAACCAGCAAGAAGGGATGTTCTTCCAGCCGTCACAAACACCAGCTCTGCAAACTATCTCTATCACCATGAAAAAGCAGAAGAATTTGATATAGACCAAACTCACGGAGTCAACCACTGAGAAGGAGATAGACCTAACCAATCTTCCTGAAAAAGAATTAAAAATAAAGGACATAACCATGCTGATGGAGCTGTAGAGAAATATGCAAGAGCCAAGGGATGATGTCTGGAGGGAGATTACAGAAATGAAACAATCTCTGGAAGGATTTATAAGCAGAACTGATAAGATGCAAGAGGCCATTGATGGAATAGAAACCAGAGAACAGGAATGCATAGAAGCTGATGCAGAGAGAGATAAAAGGATCTCCAGGAATGAAACAATATTAAGAGAACCGTGTGACCAATCCAAAAGGAACAATATTAGCATTATAGGGGTACCAGAAGAAGAAGAAGAAGAGAGCGAAAAAGGGATAGAAAGTGTCTTTGAAGAAATAATTGCTGAAAACTTCCCCAAACTGGGGGAGGAAATAATCGATCAGACCACAGAAGTACACAGAACTCCTAAGAGAAGGGACCCAAGGAGGACAACACCAAGACACATAATAATTAAAATGGCAAAGACCAAGGACAAGGACAGAGTATTAAAGGCAGCCAGAGAGAGGAAAAAGGTCACCTACAAAGGAAAACCATCAGGCTGTCATCATACTTCTCAACAGAAACCTTACAGGCCAGAAGAGAATGGCATGATATATTTAATGCAACGAAACAGAAGGGCCTTGAACCAAGAATACTGTATCCAGCATGATTATCATTTAATATGAAGGAGGGATTAAACAATTCCCAGACAAGCAAAAGTTGAGGGAATTTTCCTTCCACAAACCACCTCTACAGGGTATTATAGAGGGACTGCTCTAGATGGGAGCACTCCTAAGACTAAACAGATGTCACCAGAGAAAATAAAATCACAGCAAAGAAAGCAGACCAACCAAATACTAACTCAAGGCAAAAAATAAAGTCAACTACCCACAGAAACAGTCAATGGAAACACAAAAGAGCACAGAATAAAACAACCAACATATAAAGAATGGAGGAGGAGGAATAAGAAGGGAGAGAAATAAAGAATCACCAGACAGTGTTTATAACAGCTCAATAAGCGAGTTAAGTTAGACAGTAAGATACTAAAGAAGCTAACCTTGAACCTTTGGTAACCAGAAATCTAAAGCCTGCAATGGCAATAAGTACAGATCTTTCAATAGTCACCCTAAATGTAAATGGACTGAATGCACCAATCAAAAGACACAGAGTAATAGAATGGATAAAAAAGCAAGATGCATCTATATGCTGCTTTACAAAAGACTCATCTCAAACCCAAAGACATGCACAGACTAAAAGTCAAGGGATGGAAAAAGATATTTCATTCAAACAACAGGGAGAAAAAAGCAGGTGTTGCAGTACTAGTATCAGACAAAATAGACTTCAAAACAAAGAAAGTAACAAGGGATAAAGAAGTACATTACATAATGATAAAGGGCTCAGTCCAACAAGAGGATATAACCATTATAAATATATATGCACCCAACAAAGGAGCACCTACGTATGTGAAACAAATATTAACAGAACTAAAGGAGGAAATAGAATGCAATGCATTCATTTTAGGAGACTTCAACACACCACTAACTCCAAAGGATAGATCCACTGGACAGAAAATAAGTAAGGACATGGAGGCACTGAACAACACACTAGAACAGATGGACCTAATAGACATCTATAGAACTCTACATCCAAAAGCAACAGGATACACATTCTTCTCAAGTGCACATGGAACATTCTCCAGAATAGACCACATACTAGGCCACAAAATGAGCCTCAATAAATTCAGAAAGACTGAAATTCTACCAACCAGCTTTTCAGACCACAAAGGTATAAAACTAGAAATAAATTGTACAAAGAAAGCAAAAAGGTTCACAAACACATGGAGGCCTAACAACATGCTCCTAAATAATCAATGGATAAATGAACAAATTAAAATGGAGATCCTGCAATATATGGAAACAAATGAGAATAACAACACAAAGCCCCAACTTCTGTGGGACACAGCGAAAACAATCTTAAGAGGAAAGTATATAGCAATCTAGGCATACTTAAAGAAGGAAGAACAATCCCAAATGAATAGTCTAACATCACAATTATCGAAACTGTAAAAAGAAGAACAAATGAGGCCTAAAGTCAGCAAAAGGAGGGATATAATAAAGATCAGAGAAGAAATAAATAAAATTGAGAAGAATAAAACAATAGAAAAAAGTCAATGAAACCAAGAGCTGGTTCTTTGAGAAAATAAACAAAATAGATAAGCCTTTAGCCAAACTTATTAAGAGAAAAAGAGAATCAACACACATCAGCAGAATCAGAAACGAGAATGAAAAAATTACAAAGAATTATTAAAGACTCCTATGAAAACCTATATGCTAACAAGCTGGAAAACCTAGAAGAAATGGACACCTTCCTAGAAAAATACAATCTTCCAAGACTGACCAAGGAAGAAACACAAAAGTTAAACAAACCAATTATGAGCAAAGAAATTGAAGCAGTAATCAAAAAACTACCCAAGAACAAAACCCCCGGGCCAGATGGATTTACTTCGGGATTTTATCAGACATACAGAGAAGACATAATACCCATTCTCCTTAAAGGTTTCAAAAAAATAGAAGAGGAGGGAATACTCCCAAACTCATTCAATGAAGCCAGCATCACCCTAACACCAAAACCAGGCAAAGACCCCACCAAAAAAGAAAACTACAGACCAATATCCCTGTTGAACTTAGATGCAAAAATACTCAATAAAATATTAGCAAACTAAATTCAAAAATATATCAAAAGGATCATACACCATGACCAAGTGGGATTCATCCCAGGGAAGCAAGGATGGTACAACATTCAAAAATCCATTAACATCATCCACCACATCAACAAAAAGAAGGACAAAAACCACATGATCATCTCCATAGATGCTGAAAAAGCATTTGACAAAATTCAACATCCATTTATGATAAAAACTCTCAGCAAAATGGGTATAGAGGGCAAGTGCCTCAACATAATAAAGGCTATCTATGATAAGCCCACAGCCAACATCATACTGAACAGCGAGAAGCTGAAAGCTTTTCCTCTGAGATCGGGAACTAGACAGGGATGCCTACTCTCCCCACTGTTATTTAACATAGTACTGGAGTTCCTAGCCATGGCAATTGGACAAAACAAATAAATACAAGGAATCCAGATTGCTAAAGAAGAAGTTAAACTGTCACTATTTGCAGATGACATGATATTGTACATAGAAAACCCTAAACACTCCACTCCAAAACTACTAGAACTGATATCGGAATACAGCAAAGTTGCAGGATACAAAATTAGAACACAGAAGTCTGTGGCTTTCCTATACACTAACAATGAACCAATAGAAAGAGACTTCAGGAAAACAATTCCATTCACAATTGCATCAAAAAGAATAAAATACCTAGGAATAAACCTAACCGAAGAAATGAAAGACCTATACCCTGAAAACTACAAGACACTCTTAAGAGAAATTAAAGGGGACACTAACAAATGGAAATTCATCCCATGCTCTTGGCTAGGAAGAATTAATATCATTAAAATGGCCATCCTGCCCAAAGCAATATACAGATTTTATGCAATCCCTATCAAATTACCAAGAACATTTTTCAATGAACTGGAACAAATAGTTCAAAAATTAATATGGAAACACCAAAGACCCCAAATAGCCAAAGCAATCCTGAGAAAGAAGAATAAAGTCGGGGGGATCTCGCTCCCCAACTTCAAGCTCTACTACAAAGCCACAGTAATCAAGACAATTTGTTACTGGCACAAGAACAGAGCCACAGACCAGTGGAACAGAATAGAGACTCCAGACATTAACCCACACATATATGGTCAATTAATATATCATTAAGGAGCCATGCACATACAAGGAGGAAATGACAGTCTCTTCAACAGATGGTGCTGGAAAAACTGGACAGGTACATGTAAGAGAATGAAACTGGATCACAGTCTAACCCCATACACAAAAGTAAATTCAAAATGGATCAAAGACCTCAATGTAAGTCATGAAATGATAAAACTCTTAGAAAAAAACACAGGCAAAAATCTCTTGGACATAAACATTAGTGACTTCTTCATGAACATATCTCCCCGGGCAAGGAAAACAAAAGCAAAAATGAACAAGTGGGACTACATCAAGCTGAAAAGCTTCCGTACAGCAAAGGACACCATCAATAGAACAAAAAGGTACCCTACAGTATGGGAGAATATTCATAAATGACAGATTCGATAAAGGCTTGACATCCAAAATATATAAAGAGCTCACGCACCTCAATAAACAAAAAGCAAATAATCCAATTAAAAAATGGGCAGAGGAGCTGAACAGACAGTTCTCCAAAGAAGAAATTTAGATGGCCAACAGTCACATGAAAAGATGCTCCACATCGCTAGTCATCAGAGAAATGCAAATTAAAACCACAGTGAGATATCACCTCACACCAGTAAGGATTGTTACCATCCAAAAGACAAACAACAACAAATGTTGGCAAGGTTGTGGAGAAAGGGGAACCCTCCTACACTGCTGGTGGGAATGTAAATTAGTTCAACCATTGTGGAAAGCAGTATGGAGGTTCCTCAAAATGCTCAAAATAGACTTACCATTTGACCCAGGAATTCCACTCCTAGGAATTTACCCTAAGAATGCAGCCTCCTAGTTTGAAAAAGACAGATGCACCCCTATGTTTATTGCAGCACTATTTACAATAGCCAAGAAATGGAAGCAACCTAAGTGTCCATCAGTAGATGAATGGATAAAGAAGATGTGGTACATATGCACAATGGAATATTACTCAGGCATAAGAAGAAAACAAATCCTACCATTTGCAACAACATGGATGGAGCTAGAGGGTATTATGCTCAGTGAAATAAGCCAGGCAGAGAAAGACAAGTACCAAATGATTTCACTCATATGTGGAGTATAAGAACAAAGGAAAACTGAAGGAACAAAACAGCAGCAGGATCACAGAACCCAAGAAGGGACTAACAGTTACCAAAGGGAAAGAGACTGGGGAGAATGGGAGGGTAGGGAGGGATAAGGGCGGGGAAAAAGAAAGAGGGCATTACGATTAGCATGTATTGTGCTTGGGGGGCATGGGGAGGGCTGTGCAACACAGAGAAGACAAGTAGTGATTCTACAACATCTTACTATGCTGATGGACAGTGACTGTCATGGGGTTTGTGGGGGGGACTTGGTGAAGGGGAGAGCCTAGTAAACATAATATTCTTCATGTAATTGTAGATTAATGATAACGAAATAAAATAACAAAAAAACAAAAAACAAACAAAAAAAACCACTAGGGATTACTACTGAAAATCCTCTCCTCTCAGGATGATCTTCCAGATAGGTTGTTGGCTTCTACAGAACTCCATACAAACTGGCTATGGCCAGCCCCATTCTTACAGCATTCGGTCCTGGTGGAGAACCTAGGTGGCAGACGGGCAGCAGAAGCCACTGGTCCATCGTGTTAGGGCTACAAGACTTGGATCTCACGACCTGCTTAATTTCAAGAGAGATCCTGAAGATTCAAGACAAAATAATTAAATGAAAAAGAATTTTGCAAAATGGGGAAAGTAATTTAGTTTCAGGAACAGGTAGATACCTCACTTTTTTTTTTTTTTTGTGAGGGCATCTCTCATATTTATTGATCAAATGGTTGTTAACAACAATAAAATTCTGTATACGGGAGTCAATGCTCAATGCACAATCATTAATCCACCCCAAGCCTAATTTTCGTCAGTCTCCAATCTTCTGAAGCATAACAAACAAGTTCTTACATGGAGAACAAATTCTTACATAGTGAATAAGTTACATGGTGAACAGTACAAGGGCAGTCATCACAGAAACTTTTGGTTTTGCTCATGCATTATGAACTATAAACAGTCAGTTCAAATATGAATATTCATTTGATTTTTATACTTTATTTATATGTGGATACCACATTTCTCTCTTTATTATTATTGTTTTTAATAAAATGCTGAAGTGGTAGGTAGATACAAGATAAAGGTAGAAAACATAGTTTAGTGTTGTAAGAGAGCAAATGTAGATGATCAGGTGTGTGCCTGTAGACTATGTGTTAATCCAAGCTAGACAAGGGCAATAAAACATCCATGTATGCAGAAGATTTCTCTCAGAACAGGGGGGGTGAGGTTCTAAGCCTCACCTCTGTTGATCCCCAATTTCTCACCTGATGGCCCCCCTGCGACTGTGCCTGTCTTAGGTTGTTCCTCCCTTGAGGAATCTTACCCGTCTCTGGCTAACCAGTCATCTTCCGGGGCTACCTCACTTTTAACTCTTTTAAGATGAGAATAAATATGAAAAAGGGGGAAAAATTGCCCAAATAGTGGGGCTGCTTAATTCAATTTCCTTCTTATTGCTTCAGGAACATGGTTCATGGATTTCCAAGCTAATCCCAGAAAAAAAGTAAGTTGTCTTGTTAGGGAAGTATCACGTCACAGTCCACTCAGGGTTTCAGGGCAACAAAGGGAAACCACATCTGTCTAAACACAAAACGAGGTAGAGAGACTGCAATAGAGAAGTCAAACTACTAGGGTTTTTAACAATGGTATAAAGGAACTGTAGAGGCCCATCTGGTAGAGAAGGGAAATGGAGAACAACTTAGCATACACATGGGATGCTTACAAAATACAAAAGAACCATAAAGAAGGAGGCCTTAGACAGCTATGGAAATTATCAGGAGCAGAGGGCAGAAGAAGTTAGAGCTTGAAGAAATAAAAAATGAATATTGCAAAAGCTGTCTCAATAAGGAGTTTTCAAATCACTGAACACAATATAGATAAAAGATAGCACGTCTTTGCCAAATTGGTTTTCAAGGGCTTATTTCAGATTATAAAGAAATACGAGAGCAATGAAATGGTTACTTTGCAATTGTTTTAGAAAAGGGAGAGAATTAAGATTTACGTCTGATCAAAAAGTCAATGTTCTCCAGGAGCTATGGAAACAGAACTAAATAGTGCTTGGAGATAACAAAGCAATTGATGCTAAAGGAAATGCATTGTCCTGTTTCCATTTTCTTCTGACTGTGGGTTTTAAAGCAAAGAATTGGTGAGTTAGAGACAGTGCTAAATATGAAACTAAATACTGGATAATGAATTTTAGTCCTGGCTGCACTACTGAAGAGGTCCTTGATCTTGGCGAAATCATTTCATTTCTCCGTTACAGATCTACCCACTGAGATTTGGTTGCACACTCAGTAAGCATTTATGCAGACCCCACTGTGTGCTAGGGCTGTATAGCCTTGGCTGTCTGTAGAGTCTGTCTTTAATGAAAGACACTTGTACTGATAGGACAGGCCATTTTTCGTTCTCTTCCCTCACTCAGCAGATGGATAAACTGAGATCCAGAGAGATTAAATATATCAGTTCAGATGTGTTAGCTGGCAATGGAGCTGGAATGAGAACCCTGGTCCCCTGCTGCCAGTGGCCCTGCACTACTGCAGGCTGAAAGCTCAACTGATATTCATGAGACACAGAAAGTTCTAATTAATGTGGAGTGAGAGTTCCTTTACTTCATTTGGCAGAAAAATAATATCAGCATGAGCAAGTTATTGCCATTTTTAACATGCATAATAAACCCTCATGGCTTCTGAAAGACAAACCTGGTCTTTAGAGGAAATTGGATTCATTAACAAGACTAGTTTAATGTTTGTTGATACCCATTATGTGTGGAGAATGGCCCTATAGGAGTTTTAGGGTTAGTGCTCAGCACTGTCTGGTGAGGTCACAGGTGAGGAAGCAGAGGCCCTGAGGAAGAAACAGCCAAGTCATGGGGTCACCGTGAGCTTGTGTGCGATCACCGGGGTTACTTCTGGGGTGCAGAGAGATTTGGAGGACCAGAGAGAAGTTCCATAGTTCCAGGAAGAGGCAAGGCAAGGTACTCAGCCCCGGAGTGACTGGCTGCAGGGTGAAGGGGGATGAACACTGAGGAGTGAGGCCCGGGATGTGGAGTGGATGCTGATGGAGTTGTGGAGGGTGGCAACCTGGGGGCTCCAAGGCCTTCTAAACACCAAACCTTAGCCTGTTAGCCCCTAAGGCCGGGGCAGGGGCCACGCTTCCTCCCACCCTTCAGACCCTGTGACTGCCTGTTGCCTTTCAAAGCAGCCAATTCTATCAAAATTAATACAAGTCCTAATACATGTGATAATAAAATATGAATGTAAATAATATCTGCAGCATTTAAACATGTAGTAATGTATAATACACACATACATAATATACCTTAATGAATATAATAGTCACCATTTATTGAATGCTTGTTATGTGGGAGGCACTGTGAAACATATTTGAAAATCCATATAAAATACTGCACCATTTTAAGAACTGCCTAAGGTCACCCGGTTAGGGGTGGCAAAGCCAGGATTTGAATCTAGTCGGTCTTATTACAAAGCTTATTGTTCTTAAATCTCGCTCTTCCTCATGGTCAAGAGCAAGTGGAAGGATTGACATGCATCTTCCCAGCCTCGGAGAGACTGTGTTTTAGAACTGTTGTTAGCGTGGCAGAGCAAAGAAGTGAGTTCAGAGTAAGCCTGATAGGAGACCAGAATTAGCATGAGGCATTTAATAGTGAGATACTCAGTAGGTCGGCTGGAATGATTGATGCCTGCATGTGAGGGAGCCTAGAGAGAAGATGTGACTGGGGAGTCCTGGCATCACCCAGCTGCATCTGTACCCACTACCCCCTCCAGCACATACCCTTGACCTCCATGCTGCCTACTGCCTTCCTATCTACCTCTTTGGCTACAGACATAAGCACCAGTGATCAAGGGTATTGGAGGGATGCTATGGGTCCCAGGAGTCTCAGGTTCCAGAGAGAGTCTGCTTTTCAGTAACTCAGTGTGGCCATGGTGAGTGATAGATGCCTTCCCAGAGCTTTCAAGACCTCCCAGTAAGAGGAAGAGGCCAAGCCAGGGAGCCTGGAATGGTCTTCTCAGCATGGTGAAGTAGAAAGAACATTAACTTTGTGGTCACTGGTTTGATTGTCTGCTGTGTGATCTTGCACTTTTAGTTTAAACACTCTGAGCCTTGGCTTTCTCATCCATAGAATGAGAATAATAATTTCTGTCTCATAATGTGACTGTAAAAATTAAATGAATTTTGCCCCTCAGGTAATTTCTATCCCAATATCCACCTAATTGTTCAAAACAGACGCCAAGGCTTTTTATCCTTAATTCTCCCTCCTTTGTCACTAACCCTATTCCTAACCCCATCCCTGCCTGTCTCAATGACACTCATGTCTGCAGCTCAAGGACTACTTGTGTCTCCCCATCCCCACCCATTCACTGCCTACTTTACAGCCAGAGTGATCTTTCAAGAGCACAATTTTTAATATGCCCTTCCATTTTTTGCAATGTTCTATTAGCTTCCCACTGCTCTTGAAATGGAGCCTGTCACATCCCAGGCCCTCCTGTCCCTCCAGCCTCACCCTGAACTCACTGCTCCAGGGCCCTTGTGAGTGCTCCCTTTCAGCAGCAGTCTCCTCTGCTGAGGTCCCCTACTTGTTCCTCTCCTTCCTCAGCCCTCAGGCTGGAGCACCTCCTCTCAGAGGTGTCTACTGAGCCCAGATTTGGTTAGGTGCCCTCTGGGCATCCCCCCTCAGCACTCCTCACCTTGGGTTATAGTTGCCCCTTTACTGGTCCATGGACCCCTCTATGCTCTGAGCACAGGTCAGGGACAATTATCCCAGCACCTGGGACCCCAACAGACCATAGAGAACTTCATAAATATTTGATTGGCTATGGAGGGGAAATGCTGGGTATAGGGCCTGGCAGAGAATAGGTGCTAAATAAATTGCCATGATTATTCTTTCTTATCCCAGCTCTACTATCCTGGGATTATAGAAAACTGACTAATTGCATAGCTAGCATCTGGTTGGCACCAATCTTACTGTGATGAGCCTACAATTTTTCACAATTTAAAGAACCAAATATAGACTGCACAGGCAAAGAATTCCTATTTGCAAATGGAGACATGACAGCGTACTAAATGGCTGGGTCTGGGGATGTCTCACAGCTAATGCGCTGTGGCTCACACTGTGCCCGTGGCATCTGTTTGATGCTGCTGTGTGCTCCCTGGGGGCCTGCTCCCACCTGGGCATGCGATTTCCTTCTCTGATGGCCCATCCCACGCTTTGTGCTCAGGAGCCTGCCTTTGTTTCTCAGCTGGGAGTGACCGCTCCTTTTCTCCACGTTCAAAGCACCGCTTCTTGTGCTGTGTTTTGATATTGACAAGTGGGGCAAGGACAACCTGTAGTACTGAACCCGTTCTGGTTACTTCACAGGCTGGGAACATTCTGTGTCATGTATTATCGCATGTAATCCCAACAACAAGCTCTGAAGGTATTATTGTCATCTCTATTTCAAAAATGCGAAAGTGGAGGCTCAGACACTTGCTCAGATGTAGCAAAGCCCTCGGCCTATATGAAGCTAAATTCCACAAACCTCAGTGCTACTGCAAGACAAGGTTGTTTTTCTCTTACTTGGTGAAGTAGACTTAGAAATAATTTCTTCTTTTAGTTTATGTTTTTTTTTTTTAATATAGACATTTGAAAAGAATTTAAGGTAGTTGAATTCTTTCTCCCCTTTTTAAATGGCTTCTGGATTTTGAGTCTTTCTTACAAAGGCCTTTTCCACTTTGGGATAATAAAACAGTCCTCCAAGACTTCCTCTAATTCTCTAATCAAGTTTTCATCTGAAGGATGTTGAAATGCTTCAGACATCTGGAATTTCTTTTGATATAGATAGGGAGTTAGAGATCCAACTTATTTTTCCCTCAATAGCTACTTGTTGACAGGGACATGAGTCCTGTCCCCACTGATGTGCAAAGCCACCCTTGTTTCGACCAAACGCTTATCTATCTATGCATTTATTTTTGGATTCTCTCTGTTCCCGTCTCCCTATCTATCTGTTAATTACTGAAGCTTGGTAACATATTTAATTCTTTTCAGGGCTAGATTGCCCTATTCCTGTTTTTAGAAGAATTTTCCTATTTTCTCACTGTTCTTAAAATTGCACAGAACTTTCTTAAAGCTTAAC
The DNA here is from genome assembly GCF_030020395.1 of Manis pentadactyla. Lineage (NCBI taxonomy): Eukaryota > Metazoa > Chordata > Mammalia > Pholidota > Manidae > Manis > Manis pentadactyla. Next base: position 79,661,836 of record NC_080021.1, on the reverse strand, counting down.
TTTATACAGATGACATAGATGTGGTCACAATAAGCACATTGATAATTTCACTTTGGGCTTTGGAGCACAGGGACTCACGAGCTGCCTTTAAACAATAATCTGCTTGTAGGTAGAAAAGGTGCTGTGCTGTGCGCTGTCTGGTGTTAATCAACAAAGGGGAAACTTGGAAGGAAAGATGTATAGTTAGAAGAAATATAAAATTGCCTGAGAACCAAGAATATTAGAGCTGGAAGGGATCTAGATCAAATGTCACTTGATAAACGAAGAGATGGCATTTTTTGGAATTTGAGTGACTTGGCTAAGATCATACAATTATGGTGGAAAAATCAGAATGACAACCTCTTCTTTCACCAGGTGAATCTTCTTCCTAGTATACAGTGTATCAACTCTTTAGAATCATTAGCAGAAGGTTTTGTTTTTGAAATAGAAGTGTGGGAGATTCCAGGTCTTTCTTTTCCCTCCCCTTTAAATTTTCCACAAAAGGTGCTTATTAAAAGAAAGTGTGCCAGATCTTAAAATTCGGTTGGATTTCTTCTCCATTCAAAGGCTACTTAGTAAGTTCGCCAGAGTAGAAGCATAAAAATGAGACTCTAGAATATTCTTTTTACCCAAATTAGTAAGGGTAACTCATACATTTTATAGGAATTGCACACATCTTTACCTCTGCTTTGCATGTTTCCTGTTTATAAAATATCCTAAACCATCTGGAGAGAGCTGGAGCTTGACTTTATTTCTCTTTAGCAGCCGTTGTGCACTGGGCAGTGAAGAGAGGAGAATGACTTGTCTCCAGAGTAGCCATTTTCCTAGCCAGAGACTGCTAGGTCTAGAGATAACTTTATATTTTTTTCTTCAGTGATGGAACATAAGTTTGCAAGTGGACCCCTTTGAGAGCTTACTTGGGGAACAAGGTCTCCCAAATGCATACGCACTTTACAGAAAAAATTTGAATGATATTTTCAGATAGCAAAGAGAAGACACACACTTCAAAATTAAATTTGATAAAGAATAACTGAGTGTGCAGCTCAGAGCCCATGTTTATCTTTAAGTGGTAAATTTGAATAAAAAAAATTTAATCTTTGCATGTCATGCTTTTTGCTTGGGGAATATATATTTGTGTTAATTATTTTCTATTTATGTGAAAGGCAGTTTAAAATGTGATAAAATGTAAACCAAACATATACTGCTTTCCTTCATTTGTGCCAATTTTTTTATGCCCCACTTTCCAATAATGCATCTTATTCCACAAAGAAGTCAAGTCAAGATGTATGGCCAGAGTTAAGTATATTGGGTATTAACAGTCTGTGTTGCACATGGATATTTATAAAATGCTCTATTTTTGCCATCTGTTCTGCACATCCTCTTGTCTCTTATTCTATGTTCCTCTCCTAAAATGCTAACTATGGCTCCTAAATTAATTCCCAAGTGATTTTTTTTTTTTTGGCTCAGGTTCCTTTTTGATATTTGCTATCATTCAGGGATTGTGTAATGAAATGTCATCCACTCTGCCCATCCCCACATTTTATACTTTGGTTCTCTCCTTCCAGCTCAGTGGAACATCCTGTAGCCTCTTCTTTGCCTGCCTTAGACCTAGAATGGATGGGAGCCTCCCTGTGGTGCTGGTGAGTCATGAAGACAATCGTTTTTCTGCTCCTCTTCCCAGACCAGGCCTAACTGCTTGTTGTTAGAGAAGCTTCTTTCATCCAAGTTGAGTCCATTTTTAAATTGCTAATTTGAGATGAACCTGATTTTCTTGGAGATCACAAAATGCAGTCTTTCCATTTTATGGATGTGGAAATTGAAATTCAGAGAGAGTAAATGTACTGCAGAAGGGTACTACATGAGTATTGGTAGAGTAGAACAATTTAATTAATAGATTTATACCCCACGCTTGTAACAGATTTAGAACATATAATTGGGAAATAAAAATAATAAATCCTATAAATGAATTAACAATAGTGAAAGTCACAAACTCTTATTAACCCTCATGATAACTTGTACATTAGTTTGCTAGGACTGTCGTAACAAAATACTGCAGAATGGGTGACTTAAACAACACGGATCAGTTTCTCACAGTCATAGGGGCTAGAGGTCCAAGATCAATGCACCAGCAGGCTTGGTTTCTCCTGGGGATGTTTCCATTGGCTTGCGGACAGCTGCCTTCCTGCTGTGTCCTCACATGGCCTTTCACCTGTGGGCTCCTCCCTGGTGTCACTCAGTGTGTCCAAATTTCCTCTTCTTATAAGGACACCAGTCAGACGGAATTAAGACCCACACTAACAGCCTCATTTTAAATGAATTACCCCTTTAAAGGCCCTATCTTCAAAAACAGTCACATTCTGAAGTATTGGGGGCTAGGACCTCAAAATATGAGTTTTGGACACACTTCACCTCAGTGAGGCCAGGGTTATTAATATCTCCATTAACTGACAATGAAGGGATGGCACAGAGATGTTAAGCAACTTGCTCAAGGTTGCACAGCAAATAAATGGTATAGTCAGGATTTGAATTCAGACAATCTGGCCTCAGAAAACCTGCTGAGAATGTTGTTAAATATTCTGGAGTACTGCTTGGAAAATGTTCTATGGCAACATTCTTATAATTTAAGAATTTTTCCCTGAATAATTTGTGCAACATAAAGATCCTTTTTTTCAAGGGACAGTTTCTGTTCATTTGCTATGACTTTTTCCAGTCCACTTGGTCCTTTGTTACTGAATGTAAGAAGGTCAGGGTTCTGTGTTGCCCAAGGAGTGTATAAATACATTTGTGCCACTGAGACATACATAGAAAATAATGCATGAAGAGGAATACATTACAGGAAATATTCAAAGCCGATAATGAAATTTTCTTTCAAAACACCTAATCTTAGATCTTCTTTAATAATTATATTTGAGATCAAGGTATATGAATAACAATTTTAATCCCAGAAGTTTTACTAAGGATAGTTAGCTACACCTTCATTTTATGGAAGTTTCCTATTCTCATAAGAGATGAAAATGGTCCCATAATAGTCCTATAATCTGGAGAAAATTTCCCAAGGAAGTTCAGTAACATAACCAGAGGGGGTTGAATTCCTAGGAAGGAATGATTTTCTGTATTGGAAGCTGTACATTCATATTTATTACTGGCCTTCCTATCATCTAATGCAGCAGTCAGCCTGTCAACCCCCTTCTTAATTGTAACTTTAACACATTTAGTGACAAAAATAGCTGTCCTCACTTCTTTAGATCTCCCACAGAAGTGACCTGCCCAGGCCCGGCTATTATAAAATTTTCATGGTCACTGTCAGCTGGATGGGCCCTGACACAAAATGTCAGTGAAACTGCTAAAGAAAGAATCAAGGCCTGTCCTCAGCTAAAGGGAGGTCCAAATTTTAACCTCTACTTAACACTTGAAACAAGATGAAAAAATGTGCACAAATTTATGCAGTGGCAGCAACATTTTTTATAATACTAAAGTCTTTTTCAGTCATAAATTTCAAATTTCTCAATGACTTAATTAAGAAAATGCATTTATAGATGCAATAAAGTTTTAAGCCCTTCATTTCCCCACTTTAATGATGAACTTCAATAGTAAACAACAAAATGTAAACCTATGCTATGGGAAAGCTGTCAATGACAATACAATAGATGCTTGATTTCTGATTAATAAGTATTTCTAAAATAAAGCAGAGTAAAAGTAAATGCAATGTATGTCTCAGTTTTAGTGATCAAAGTCAAGAAAAATTAGTTGTCTCTCTCTCTTTGTCGTTGCTTTCAATGGTTGACTCCCAGTTCTCTGAATGACACCTGGGTGCCTCTTAACAGGCCCTATATATAACCATAAGGAATGTACAGTCAAATTCCCGATTCATTTATGAGGAATTTCTGACCCAGATGTGTGTCTGTCTACATCATGCAGCTTCTGCTGTGTGAGGGTGCAAGGACTAAAATCCAGGTCTCCCTTGCCAGCCTTCTGTCCATACTTGTCTTTACAGGAAGAAGGCACTGAAGAGCGGTACAAAGACACTTTCTCCAGTACAGAGAACTTTCCAGGATCTTAACCTTAGAAAAATTATGATCCCAGTACTAAGCACAGTTTTATCTAAGGTAATGTTATGATATCATCTGGATACTTCCATTAAGCCCAAATATATTTTCCCCTTCTTCCTAAAATCACCTTCACTAAGATATTTACAATTGCAAAACCAGGTGCAGCTTTTCTCTCTTGCACAATAGTTAAGTATGCTAAGCAATCTGAAAAATTCCAAAGCATGCAGGTTTCACTGCAGCTGCAAACTTGTAAATATAGTGAATAAATACTTAAAAAACAATTGCAGCTGATTAGTGAGAAATGCCAGCACACTTCTTCCTAAAAAAGATCTGAAAAGCAAATAACCTGCCTGTGTAGAAACTGCCACAGAAAATAAGAGACATGTATTACATTACTGAAATGGTACCTTCAGTGATAAAATAATCATTGGTAGACTGGGTCTTTGCACCAAATAGAAGTGTATAAAAACGGGCAAGCTCCTGACATAAAACGCTAATATTTTGAAGTGACATAATGGCCTTGTGGTTGGGCTGCAAATTCATTTAGGGTTGCAGAGACCAGCACTAGCTCTTGGAATATTCCCCTGAAGCCTGTGTCGATTGAGGTGTTTGGTAAGAATGGATAAACCTTGTCTGGTTGTCCAGTTCTGTTCCAATATTGTTGTGATGGAGACATGTGTAATTATGTGCCATGATCCATGTCAATATATTATTTGAAATTTGAAGGAAGAACAATGATTTTGCCTGGTAGAGTAGGGAGGTATCTATATAGGTAGAGTTTAAAAGATTGTCCTTACATCAGGCAGAGCCGAGGTGTTGGGAGAAGAGTGGAGGACTTACAGGGAGGGCATAACCTGGGCAAAGGCATGGACGTTTCAAGGTGCAGATCTTAGTCAGGGTTGGGGAGACTGCTGCAGAGAACATGGCCCCAGGGAGCTGATTAGAGCCAGCCTATGGCCCGTCTTAAACTTTCATGGTGCTTCCAGTGCAGGAGCCTCAGAAGTGATACCATTAGGGCTCTCTTGAGCCTGTGTCTGTGGACCACTGCTTTTTGGTTCAGTATCTGTCCCTTCTAGAATGTAGGTCTGGAGCCATTGGTCACTTTACCAAGGGTTGCTTAGACTCTGTGATAACTGAGCCACACATTTCAAACCAAAGTTATGCCCAGAGCAGAGAATGAGCTACGGATGTGCCTTCTGTTTGACTGGGCACAGAGGTCAGTCTTCTGCAGAGTGTACCTCCTGACCTATTAGGCAGAAGTCACGGAGAGGAAACCATTGTCCCCTAGATCTTCAGTCCTCTTGTATGCACACTGGGAGCCTGGTCTCCGATGAGTGCAGAGAACACTGTGGTAGGCCCTTTGTGGCCACACAGAGTGACCTGGTTCATCAGCGGAGCTGGGTGGTCTGTTCAGCAGTGTATCAAGTCTTGATGTCATGTAACAAGGTTGGAGTCTAATTTTTTTCTGTTGCAACAGTGAAGACACAGTTCCTAGTGTTACCAGAGGGGCAGAGGTGGGAATGCCTCCCTGAAGGCTTTTCCAGTGAGCAAGGTTGTAAGGGACCTGAAGGTCTGGGAACTATGTGTATTATCATTTCACATATGTTCAGTGGGCTGTTCACCTACAGACAAAGACATATTACAGCTGTGTCTGAGACCTAGACCCTACTGGGTTCAAATGCTTGTCAATCCTGTAGTGAGAAGAGGGGTTTCAAGTTCTATGGTTGGGATAGGTTTAAACAAGTCTTTTCTAGACGTTCTAGTATTGGCATGGGTTGAATTGTGTTCCACCGACCCCTCCCCACCACAAAAAAAGAAAGCATATATTGAAGCTCTAATCACTGTGATGGTTAATTTTATGTGCCAACTTGACTGGTCTATGGGATGCCCTGTGAGGGGTGTCTGGAAGAGATTAGCATTTGGTACAGTAGAGATCTGCTACCAGTGGAGCAGGCACCATCCGGATCACTGGGGCCCTAATGGCATGGAAGGTGGAGGAAGGGCAAATTCTCTCTGTCTCATATTGAACAGAATGCTCATCTTTTCCTGGCCTCAAACATTGGAGTGCCTGTTTCTCAGATTTTCAGCCTTGAACTGGGAGTTACACAGTTGCCTCCCCTGATTCTTAGGCCCTCAGACTTGGACTGAATCACACCACCAGCTTTTCTGGTTCTCTAGCTTGCAGATGGCAGACTGTGGGACTTCTCAGGCTCTAAAACCACATGAGCCAATTCCTCTAAGAAATCTCTTTATATATAAAGATTATATATATATATATATGTATATATATATATATATGTATATATATGTAAAGATGAAATCTCGCTGTATATCCTATTGGTTCTGTTTCTCTGGAGAACCCTAATAAACCATCAGTACCTCAGAATGTGACCTTATTTGGAAAAAGGATTATTGCAGATGTAATTAGTTAAGATGAGGTGTTACTGGAGAAGAGTGGCCCCTAATCCAATATGACTGGTGTCCTTAGCAGAAGGGGAAATTTGGAGACAGACACACACACACAAGGAGAACACCATGTGGTGGTGAACACGCAGATGGGGGTGATGCTTCCGGAAGCCACGGAATGGCCAAGGTCGCCTGCAGCCGTCGGAGCCCCTGGGAGAGAGTTGTGGAGCAGATTCTCCTTCACGGCCCTGGGAAGGGACCAACCCCGCTGACACTTTGACGTACGTCTGGCTTCCAGAACTGTGAAACTGTTTAAACCTCTTGGTTTGTGATTCTTTATTTGGCCCCTAGCAAACAAATCCAGGTCTAATGACTGAGGAGGAGACCCTGCCCAAAAGGGGATGGTGGAAAGTGATGGGGTTTTTTCCCATAAACTATAACAGGACGTCTGCCTTCTCTTTGAGGAATTTCTGCCAGTTGCATTTTATCCAAATGCCAAAGTTCTCTCTTACCAAAAGGCTGGCTAATTTCAATCAAAGTCTGAACTATGATACATTTTTGGCTACTGTTTAAGTTTCTGCTGCTGCTGAGAATCTGGTCAATTCCTCAGGTTGTCTAAACTAGAGCAGAACTTCTGAACTAACTAGAGTGAAGTTCACACAAGTTTGTTCTTGAACTATTATTCATTGCAGACCTAATATGTGCAATATTTTATTCCAAGCGCTAGGCAAAGTGCAAAGTTAAGAATATAAAATCCCTGTCCTCAAATTAGCCTATAATGGAAAACATGAACTATGAATCAATAATCATAAAACAAACTTTAAGATGATAAGAGCTCTAAGTGAAATTTTGTTTCCAGTAATGGTGGGTTACGTTATTCAGACCAATCCTTCTTATGAAAATAATAAATCATACTGGATAACATATTTAAAATGATATCTTAAAGGCCCTGGAAAGATGACAAAGTAGTAAGGGGCAACCAGGGCAGCTATGAGGGCAAGTGGAACAATGAACACAAGGCTGGTCCTCTCATCTCTCCCCTCCACTGGGGCTGGTTCATAGCACACAGTCTCCTCAGAGCCAAGGAGTCATATTTCATACAGGAAGATTGGGATGCTATTCCTTGGCTTTGTCCTGGAACCATGAGCTATGAAATGCTGATAACTATTTAGAATATGCAAGGAGAAAACATCCTGGAATGGAGGAAATAATAAAAAGATAGAACTAAGATATATGGAGAAAGAGAAACCATGCCCTGGAGACATTTTCAGAGCCCTGGACCAAACTGTGTCTGAAGGGTTTGTTCAGTTACACAAGCCAGTAAACCCCTCTTTTGCTTAAGGAAGTCTTATCTCCCTCGCAAGGAAGAATCCTGATAGAGGAGCCATCTCTGTGACAGAGATAGTTAAGTCATGATTTGGATGGGTTATTTTTCAGATGAATGCCCACGAGCAGGAATCTGGGAAATACCTACATTCAGAGTCTAGGGAGAGGGTGAGAAGCTGCACCTGGAGCGTCCAGAGGATGGGGAGAACACAGCTTCCCAGATCCGAAGGGGAAGAGGGAGATGTCAGCAGTGTCGACTCAAGGACGATGAACACTGAAAGGGACAATTGGGTTTGAGGACTGGCAAGTTGGTGGTGACATTTGAGAGACTTTTCAGGGTAGTCACATGCACAGAAATCTGAATGCAAAAGCAAAGGAATACATGGGGGAAAAAAGTGAGACAACTTTCCTTATGTCTGAGAGGAGGACTAAGAGGGAAAAGGGTGACTGCCTTGGGGTAGGGTGGCCAGAGTGGAGGAGGCGAAAGTTGAAAATAAGAAAGAAGGAAACAGACTAGAAGAGTCTTTTAGGAAGGGGAAAAAAATCAGAGGTGCCAAAAAGTGTGATTATTGGGAGAAAGTTCTGAAAGTGGCCAAAGGAAATGAGAGTGAAAAAAAGGAACACAGAGGGAGAACTGCTTTTTATTGGAGCAGGAATGAGGGGGAAGAGCAGGCATGAGGAGCAGCGGGGGCCCCTTGTGCTCCTGAGGCTGGGGGAGGTCCTGGTAGAAATGCATGTGGTGAGGGGGCAGTATCCACAAATGGGACCCACGTACACTGTACCTTCTTACTTAGAACTCTGCTGCTCCTGACAATAGCTCTGGACAGCTGAAAGGGACTGGTTTGCATTTCCTCAGGCTTTTGCTCTCTTGCATGAAGGCCTGAGGAGGCAGCCTTCTACCTATCAGCCTGCCCAAGACACACGTGCAAGGACATCAGGTTACTGTACAGGTATACTTTCCCAGCTCTGTTACGGCAGTACCTGCAGCAGTGACCAGATTCCATTCAAATGCTACTACCAGCCTCAGTTGATCTGCATGTCCCAAAGGACTGTTCTTTTAATAAAGGTATTTATTTTTCCAAGGTGAGTCTTTTTGTAGGCAAAACAGGACTTAACCTTCTTGAAATTGCCTCTCATTCTATTAGTACGCTCTAAGAGAGATGCTGAATACCCAGTTCCTTAGAATGGCTGCCCTTGGCTGCATTTCTGTTCCATGTTCACTGGAACTTTCAATAATTCCACTGTCAGAACTAACTAGGTCCTTTGTTAAGCTAGCTCAGTCCCAAGGGGAAGTGCTGCCTCAGTGGATGAATGCAGGCCAACCCAGATCAACTTGGGTGGTGGGGAGAGGCCACTGCCGCCCTACTTCTCTCAAAATTCAGTCCCATGAGCAAAGTAACAACTCCTCTTGAGAATGCAAGCTGCACATTCAAGGAAGAGCTCCTCTCTGCTGAGACAGACACCACCCATGTACCACCTGCTGTGGCACACGCTGCTTTGAGAAACACATTAGGGTGTGAGCTCTGGAGAAGTTTCTCTCTAATTCTAAGGCAGTATTAGTGTTTGTATCTGAGCATCTGGCTGTACAGTTCTTATTTATGTTAGTAGTTTTCCTGTGGTGCTGAGGGGACCTTATTCCTGGCCTACAGTGGGGAGGGAGCTGGTGTGTGAGGAAGAGTTTCATTTGAGACTTCTGGCATCTGGATAAAATTTTATTTGAACAAGAGGCTCTTTAAAAAGGGCAGAAAACCACTATTTTAAATCCACCAAAGCCTATTACCAAGCACATTACTGGCAATTAAGCAAGCAGAATTTTCTGAAAGGGAAGCTATTATCCTGGTCTGTAAATAAGAACCATTGGGTGATACATTAACAATGGCAATGCCTCAAGAAGTAAACTGCTTTTTTTTTATTGTTGAAAACTTTAGTGAAACCCCCAAAGCCATATCTTCCATCTGTCAAAATTGTACTCCTAGTAAAAAGATATTTTTTAGCTGTAAGATCTTGCACAAAACATCTCTCTTCCAACAGCACATCCCAGATCCCCCAGTCGTTTTTTCCTCCCTCCCCGCTCCTTCCATAGCATTTGTTAATGTCTATATTATACTACAGATCACAGTAAACTTTGCTTTAGATTTGCTTTTGTGTGAGTTTGTCTTTTCCACAAGGCTCTGAACCTTCGTAAGGCTCTCGTTCATCTTCATATTCCCCATTGCACTTGTCTAGGCATGGAGACTTGTGGAGAGGAAATCCTAAATAAATGTTTGTTTTCCTGAATTCTCAGAAGTCAAAAGTTTTTCCAACAGGATAAGGTGGCTGAGCAAATCATCATCATCATAATGAAAGTGAAATAGCTGCTCATAATAATGCAAAGTATTTAGGGGAATGTTTTCACTTATTTGGAGAAGTCATGGATGGAAAAAAACATTGTGGTAAATAACAGGACAAAATCCTATTTAGGCTTAACCTCTCTTGACTATTCTGTTTCTAGAAACTGCAAATGTATCTAATAGGAATACTCCCAGTATACCTCAGGTACACGGGATCTGTTCATTGGACTCAGAGGCTTTGAAATGTCTTTATCATCTTCAGCCTATTGTTGACCAGGTGCTCAGTCTCCTAAGACTGTGTAACTCAGATGATCTCTTGGGGTCCCTTCTAACTCTAGGTTCTATGAATATCTGTGTTCTAGACTCCACATTTTTCTTCATTTTGATTTCCAAGGGAAGACTTTGAAGTTGTTTGAGTCACTGTGCTTGGGGATGAAAGCACAATATATGTGCATAAAATTTTCATCACATAAATATAGGACATGTAAGACACATTGATCATAGATAATGGGCAGTCCTAGGGCTAGTTTATTTCCCTCTGCTCATAGAGCTGGGAAACAATGATCCACCTCTTTCAGTTGTGTCTTTAAGGGTTGGGTGAGGAAAGACTCTTGGAAACACCAGTTCACTGAACAATGACCCCCAAGGACATCCCATTCTAATCCCTGGAACCAGTGATATGTTATTTAATATGGCAAAAGGGCTTTGCAGGTGTGATTAAGTCAAGAATTTTGAGATAGGGAGATTATCCTGGATGATTCAGATGAGCCCAATATAATCACAAGGGTCCTTATAAGAAGGAGGCAGGAGACTAGCATAGATGGTAGGAGATATGACAATGGAAGCAAGGGGTTGGGGGGATGCATGGAAACTCATGAGCCAAGGAGTGCAGACAGCCTCCAGAAGTTGGAAATACAGGGAGCAAATCTCCCCTGCGGCCTCCAGAAGGAACCAGCACTGCCCAAGCCCTGATTGTAGCCTTGCAATACTAAGTCTTCTGACCTCCAGAAGTGTAGAGACTGCATTATGTTGTTGGAAGCTACCAAGGTTGAGTAATTTGTTATGGTAACCATAGAGAACTAACACAGACGTTATGTATAGCCACAATTCATTTGAGAGTTTCTTATGCTGTTGTAGCACTGCATGCATGCACACACACACACACCACATTCCCTGCAGGATGCTCACAGGCAGAGCCTAGGAAAATGGGAACATATGAGTACAGTATATATAGTTTTTCCTTTAAAGACCAGAAGAGCACTGGACATGGGACATGCTGAGTAAGTGTACAAAAGAGCCTTTTTATAAATGCCTGTCTGTATCCCTTCCTTCCATTAGGCTTCCTTTATCATTGACAAGAATGTTCCAGTGGCTGTTGGAAAACTGTTTGGTGCTAATTAGAAGCTTTACTCCTGAAATAATTATAAACCTCTTGGTAGAATTGCCGATGTCATCACAGGATCAGAGGGGGCAGTTTGACATTTTCAAGAGGGGGCAGTTTGACATTTTCAAACATATTTAGACTATTTTGGTTGCAAAGAATACAGCTTCCGGATTCAATCAAGTTACTTTGTGGAATTAAGCATTTTTTAAGTGGAAGCTGATTGTTAAGTGTGCATGTATGATTTTGTTCCATAATGCTGGGGTGAAAAGAAAGGGATTTCTTTTAGTTTTTCTGAGTCACGTAAATTTGGCTTGACCCTTATTTGCCTGAGTTTGTAGGAAATTTACAACTAGTCATGGTTAAGTTCTCTCTTTCCCAGGGTTCTTGGAATCTGGGAAAGAATCCTAAGAACACAAGTTTGAAAGTGCACATCTCTGCTTGCATCGCACTAGTTGACCAAAGTAGTCATATGGCCAAGCCCAGAGTCAAATGAGTAGGGGGTGTTACACAAGGCCGTGGACACTGAGAGGTGGGGGTGGTTGGGGGTCACACTGTATGTGCTGTAACTACTAAGCACAGACTGACCTAGCTCATCCACTTACACATGGTCAGTGCAGGTTAAATTTCTCCATCGTGCATTTTTATAACACTTGCTGCCTGCTGTCTCTGTGCTCTATTAGACTGTGAGTACCTAGGGGAGGAAGCCTCATAGGTCTTGTTCCATGCCATAGCACTACCCAAAAGCACAGTGCCTGGAACATGACAGGAAGAGGTCCTCTTGCCCCAGGAGAAGGTGACCGACTGTGGAGACTTTTATGTGACACAAACATGGCTGACAAGGCTGCCCCATGAGCAAGTTTCCCTTAGACCTAGAAGACCCTGGGTTGGACACTCTTAGTACAAAGAAGTTAGGAAGAAGTTTGGGCAATATGTATACATCATTAATTGAGGGAGCTCAGGTCAGGTTATAGGCGCATCAGGTCCTAGGGCAGGCCCAGTCCCAGAGTGCCTTTCCAGTTTCAGAGCCATCCCCAGCATGAAGCAGTTTTTCAATGTTTCTTTGGTTCCCCAATAGGCTCCCAATTAAAAAGAGAGATTTCTCTCCTTGTCAACTATTATAATATCCTCCCATATAAAAGTGTCATGTGGACTGGTTCATGCACTCCACAATTTTTCAAATAGGAGTGTTTCAAAATTTTTGACCAGTGATAGCTGCTTGGGAAGAAGCCAAGTGGAATAGAGGTGAACATAGGCTTTACATTAAGGCAACCCTGGATGTGAATGACCTTTGGCTCTGCTGCTTCTTTTATCTGGCTAGTTTTGGCCAGTTTACTGAACCGCTGTGGGTACATGTGGTTCCACCATTTGCAAAATGGTTATAATAATATCCTTCCTTTAGGGTTTCAATGAAGATTGGATTAAATAACATAAATAGAGCTACCTTTTCCCCTCTACCCACCCCACCTTCCCTTCCCCCTTAGTGTGTCACCCACTTACTGACACTAAAGATTTTTAGGACAACAGATACAGGCCTTGAGTATATCATGATATTAAGTGTGGAGACTGAGCATGAAGCATTTTGGTGACACTAGATTAAAACAATTTTAATATTAGGAAGAAAATAATTTTAAAAATAACATGTTTTTAGGGTCTTAGTGAAGTCCCCAAGCCAAGAATAGTGCTCTATTTATTAAGTGAAAAATATTAAACACAAAATGAAAATAATGTATCTTAAAAGCTTACATTTACTGACTTGGGATGATTAAGTATGCATCTACATATGTGCTCCATGCCTTTCTATTTTTTTTTGTTATCATTAATGTACAACTACATGAGCAACATTATGGTTACTAGAATCCCCCCATTATCAAGTCCCCACCACATGCCCCTTTACAGTCACTGTCCATCAGCGTAGGAAGATGCTATAGAATCACAACTTGTCTTCTCTATGTTGTACTGACTTCCCTGTGTACCCCCCCTACATTATGTATACTAATTGCAATGCCCCTTTTTGTTGAGGTGTGTGAGCTCTTTATGTATTTTGGATGTCAACCCTTTATTGGATATGTCATTTATGAATATATTCTCCCATACTGTAGGATGTCTTTTTGTTCTATTGATGGTGTCCTTTGCTGTACAGAAGCTTTTCAGCTTGATATAGTCCCACTTGTTCATTTTTGCTTTTGTTTCCCTTGCATGGGGAGATATGTTCATGAAGAAGTTACTCACATTTATGTCCAAGAGATTTTTGCCTATGTTTTTTTCCAAGAGTTTTATGGTATTCATGACTTACATTCAGGTCTCTGATCCATTTTTTAAAAATTCATTTTATTATCATTAATCTACAATTACATGAAGAACATTATGGTTACTAGACTCCCCCCTTCACCAAGTCCCCCCCCACAAACCCCATTACAGTCACTGTCCATCAGCATAGTAAGATGCTGTAAAATCACTACTTGTCTTCTCCATGTTGCACATCCCTCCCTATGCCCTCCCCACATTATACATGCTAATCGTAAGGCCCCCTTTCTTTTTCTCCGCCCTTATCCATCACTTCCCACCAATCCTCCCCAGTCCCTTTCCCTTTGGTAACCATTAGTCCATTCTTGGGTTCTGTGATTCTGCTGCTGTTTTGTTCCTTCAGTTTTTCTTTGCTCTTATACTCCACATATGAGTGAAATCATTTGGTACTTGTCTTTCTCTGCCTGGCTTATTTCACTGAGCATAATACCCTCTAGCTCCATTCATGTTGTTCCAAATGGTAGGATTTGTTTTATTCTTATGGCTGAATAATATTCCATTGTGTATATGTACCACATCTTCTTTATCCATTCATCTACTGATGGACATTTAGGTTGCTTCCATTTCTTGGCTATTGTAAATAGTGCTGCGATAAACATAGGGGTGCACCTGTCTTTTTCAAACTGGAGTGCTGCATTCTTAGGGTAAATTCCTAGAAGTAGAATTCCTGGGTCAAATGGTATTTCTATTTTGAGCTTTTTGAGGAACCTCCATACTGCTTTCCACAATGGTTGAACTAATTTACATTCCCACCAGCAGTGTAGGAGGGTTCCCCTTTCTCCACAACCTCGCCAACATTTGTTGTTGTTTGTCTTTTGTATGGTGGTGATCCTTACTGGTGTGATGTGATATCTCATTGTGGTTTTAATTTGCATTTCTCTGATGTCTAGCGATGTGGAACATCTTTTCATGTGTCTGTTGGCCATCTGAATTTCTTCTTTGTAGAAGTGTCTGTTCAGCTCCTCTGCCCATTTTTTAATTGGAGTATTCCCTTTTTGTTTGTTTAGGTACATGAGCTCTTTATGTATTTTGGATGTCAACCCTTTATTGGATATGTCATTTATGAATATATTCTCCCATACTGTAGGATGTCTTTTTGTTCTATTGATGGTGTCCTTTGCTGTACAGAAGCTCTTCAGCTTGATATAGTCTCACTTGTTCATTTTTGCTTTTGTTTCCCTTGCCTGGGGAGATATGTTCATGAAGAAGTCGCTCATGTTTATGTCCAAGAGATTTTTGCCTATGTTTTTTTCTAAGAGTTTTATGGTTTCATGACTTACATTCAGGTCTTTGATCCCTTTTGAATTTACTTTTGTGTATGGGGTTAGACAGTGATCCAGTTTCATTCTCTTACATGTAGCTGTCCAGTTTTGCCAGCACCATCTGTTGAAGAGACTGTCATTTCCCCATTGTATGTCCATGGCTCCTTTATCTTATATTAATTGACCATAAATGTTTGGGTTAATATCTGGGGTCTCTATTCTGTTCCACTGGCCTGTGGCTCTGTTCTTGTGCCAGTACCAAACTGTCTTGATTACTGTGGCTTTGCAGTAGAGCTTGAAGTTGGGGAGTGAGATCCCCCCAACTTTATTCTTCCTTCTCAGGATTGCTTTGGCTATTCGGGGTCTTTGGTGTTTCCATATGAATTTTTGAACTATTTGTTCTAGTTCGTTGAAGAATGTTGTTGGTAATTTGATAGGGATTGCATCAAATCTGTATATTGCTTTGGGCAGCATGGCCATTTTAACAATATTAATTCTTCCTAGCCAAGAGCATAGGATGAGTTTCCATTTGTTAGTATCCTCTTTAATTTCTCTTAAGAGTGTCTTGTAGTTTTCAGGGTATAGGTCTTTCACTTCCTTGGTAAGGTTTATTCCTAGGTATTTTATTCTTTTTTGATGCAATTGTTTTCCTGATTTCTCTTTCTGCTATTTCATCGTTAGTATATAGGAATGCAACAGATTTCTGTGTATTAATTTTGTATGCTGCAACTTTGCTGAATTCAGATATTAGTTCTAGTAGTTTTGCAGTGGATTCTTTAGGGTTTTTATGTACAATATAATGTCATCTGCAAGTAGTGACAGTTTGACTTCTTCCTTACCAATCTGGATGCCTTGTACTTCTTTGTGTTGTCTGATTGCCATGGCTAGGACCTCCAGTACTATGTTGAATAAAAGTGGGAGTAGTGGGCATCCTTGTCTTGTTCCTGAACTTAGGGGAAGAGCTTTCAGCTTCTTGCTGTTCAGTATGATGTTGGCCATGGGTTTGTCATATATGGACTTTATTATGTTGAGGTACTTGCCTTCTATACCCATTTTGTTGAGAGTTTTTATCACGAATGGATGTTGAATTTTGTCAAATGGTTTTTCAGCATCTATGGAGATGATCATGTAGTTTTTTCCCTTCTTTTTGATAATGTGGTGGATGATGTTGATGGATTTGCAAATGTTGTACCATTCTTGCATCCCTGAGATGAATCCCACTCAATCATGGTGTATGATCCTCTTGATGTATTTTTGAATTCGGTTTGCTAATATTTTTTTGAGTATTTTTGCATCTATGTTCATCAAGGATATTGGTCTGTAATTTTCTTTTTTTGTGGTGTCTGCCTGGTTTTAATATTAGAGTGATGTTAGCTTCATAGAATGAGTTGTGAAATATTCCCTCTTCTTCTGTTTTTTGGAAAACTTTAAGGAGAATGGGTATTATGTCTTTCCATGCCTTTCTTATTAGTGGTGGAAAAATACTGGTGAAATTGGAAAGAGGCCCAAGCACCCTCATGTGAAAGAAAAGAGTTTTATTGTGATATGGAAAACAACACAATGAAAATTTTAGATTTTGTTTCAGTGTTTATCAAAGAATAGACTCAGAAGGTTTTATGCTCAATTATCTTGTGAAGTTGATACTTTGGATAATGCATAGGATTGTCAAGAACCAAATGGCAAAGTAGACATACATTAATATGATCAGTTGAAATTCACTGAATCATTTTGGAGAAGTCATTTTTAAAAGTGCTTTGTCCAGGAGCCTCAAAATCACTATTCAGGGAAGCCATGTTTCCCACATGTATTCTCTGTATTGCTGCTCATATAGCTTTAAGAACTCTATCTATTATTTGAATAGTTTCTTCATCACATTTAGATGCATTTCCATGGACTCCTTTTGACAAAAATTTTTCTCTTCACTTATTTTTTTTTCAAATTGGAGTCTTCCCTAATTAATCACTAAACTATGTAGGATTATGTTTCTGAAATCATTGAAATTCAAAATAAAAGGAGAGTATTGATTAAAAAGTATTTTAGAAAACTTTTGGAAGGAGAGATTAATGATGTGCCTAAAATGTTTATCTTTGTATCTTATGCATATCATTAGTTTTCTAATGGCCAATCTCCCCTATTCTAGATAATTCTCAGTATTGCTTTATAAAATTAGTTCTTCTTAATGAATTAGATATAGATCAATTAAAAATTTTTTTCTTTAAAATGTGTTTATTTGACCTGCATGTGATTTATGCCTGCCCATTTTATTTGTCGTCCTGTTCTGAAAGGCTGTTATGGACTGAGCAGTCGGGTTCCCTGAAAATTCATTTGTTAACTCCCCAGTGTAATGGTTTTAAGAGGTGCAGCCTCTGGGAGGTAATTAGGGTTAGAGGAGGTCACGAGTATGGAGCCCATGGAATCAGTGTCCTTAAAAGAAGGGGAAGAGAGCTCGCTTTCTCTCTCTCCCCCACATGAGGATACAAAGAGAAGGTGGGTGTCTGCAAACCAGAAGAGAGCTTTCACCAGGAACTGAGTCCCTGGCTTGATCTTGGGCTTCTCAGCCTCTGAAACCATGAGGGATAAATGTCTGTTCTTTAAAACATACTGTCTATGGGATTTTGTTAGAGGAATCAAAGCTGATTAAGACACAGACTTTCTGTCCTTTGAAAGTAGAACTGGACTTACTCAGCTGCTTATTAACGATTCCTGGTAAGGGGATCACATGAACAGCAAGGGAAAATGTTAATCAGCTGATGAAATCGTCTAGCCAGGGGGACGGCCACAGAGCCACAATACACACCAGTGGACATCTGAGAAACATGGATGACGTGAACATTCTCCAACAACCTCAACAATGATCCAGAAATTGCACATCAAAAAACAATATTTTTTTCTCCAAATTAATGAGTCATCCAATTGTTTTGGTGTTACAGTCATGGTCATTTCAGTACCTTTCTATGATTGATGGTAATATCATAATTTTGCAAGTACATTTTAAGAACTGTTGTTATATTTGATACACCAATGAACTTCCAAATGAGAGCATCTGTTATTTTCTTGTTCTTTACAAATTTTGTTAATCTTATAAATAGAACTATCAAATTTGTTGGAGATGCTTTATAAATTTTGTGAACTTATAGCATTATTTTCCTATTATCTCAGTATCAATCCTTAGGCCCCAGGGAATTACATAGGGAAGGTGGACTGCTCCTCCTTCCTTCTCCACTTCCTGATCTCCCTCTTCTGTCATTGTTTCTATGTGACCAGTAAGGCTCAGGGTCAACAGTACTGAACTTCCTTCTACATTTGAAGAGGAAATATTGATTTCAACAGTCTGGAAATCCATCTTAAGAATGAAAATAAGCAATGAAAGGACAATTATTAAATAGTCAATAATGCTATTCCCTTGGATGGTGAACTGGGAAAAAATCCCCCTAGACTTATTGCGGAATTTGCCACTTAACATTATAAGTTTCTGTTGACAAATGACTTCAGACCAGTATTTTCCTTTTTGATTTAAGCAGTTTTCCCTAAAGGGATGAACCGTGGGAGAGGCAGGCTTTCCAAAGGCAAATTCCTATGGATAAAATTTTAGCAGAATCTATAGTTTGTGCAGGAGTGATGTAAACCACGAGCAGGGTGTACCCTCAGGATTTGATGGTGCAATGAAAATAGGAAAATCACCTTCAAAGATAATTTGTTACTGATGAGAATAGGAAGAAAGCCTTTAAATAACATGAAAACATCCTCAAGGAGGTAATATGAATATAATTTAATAAACTTGGTCTAATTAATGGTGACATTTATTATTGTCAAGACAGAAGGGTGATATTCTGCATGGAGATTGGAAATGAAATAAGGAGGAGTAAGAATTTTTCAATATTTCTTGACTATAGTACAGTCCCAGGTGACTTAGGAAGAAATATTTTCCCTAGAGCAGAGAATAAAAATTTATCATGAAACTACATATCTTACCAGTTCCATTGCCATTGTTACTGCATAATTTTGGCCTTTTGGTTTACAAATATGAATCTGGGTATATTAATCAGAACCCTTTTATGAGCAGATAGCAGAAAACAACTTAGATTAACTTAGATAGGAAAAGAGTTCTTAGAGGCTGTAGCTCTGGGGGAAAGGGTGTTCTGGGCCGGCCTGGGGAGGTCCCCTATGAAATCGGTAAAACCAAAATAAGTCAAGGAAAAGGGTAGGTTAGGATAAAGGCTTTTATTCCTTAAAGTCACTACCCAGGTCCAGTTCCATCTGACTCATCCAGCCACTGCTTTTCCTCTCTACCTCCTGCCCACCCCTTCTGGGAGGAGCTCCATGGATGGGTCCTTGCTGACTGGCAGATGCCAGACCAATTACATACCAGGAATGGAGGAGAGGAGAGAATGGCTGTTGTCTCTCCACCCCTTGCCCTGGAGGCTGTAAGGCTCTTCAGTGATAAATAACCATTGGTATGTAAATGGCTAAGGCTAGGGAGGAGATTCTGGAAATTCTGCCATTTACCCCACAATCCACCCCTCCAGAATTCTCACCTCACAATCAACACATGCCTCATCTTCCGCAATGACCCCTGTGTGAGAAAGCTGGAGCACTGTAACCAGATTAATAACATGCAATAGCAACACAAATACAGGTAGCAATAAAATCATGACAATCCTTAAGCCTAAGGATCTACTTGGGTTCAAAGTCCTACTCAGATTAAGTCCATAGCTCACCAGTTCCACAGGAGGCCAGGAGCTGAGCCAGTAGGGAGCTCTGTGCCCACTCAGCAAGCAGTAGCTGTGGCTAGGAGGTGGGCCTAAACTGCGAGGACTGGAGAAGAGAGAAACCTTAAGGGCACTAAGATACATGTTTTAATGAAACCAGCATAGGCAAATTCTTCCCATCACATAGGATGCATGCAAGAGAGTGGTTCTGTGATAGGACAGTGGCAGAAATGGAGCCCCATCCTGGCCTACCATACCAGACCTTCACTCCTCTCCCTGTGGGTCTTATAGATTGGTTAATATGTAGGGCTATGGGAGGCACATGCACTGGCCATAATGACAAAACAAAACTTCCTTGTAAGATGCTCTTACCTTCTGGCTGCTTTGGGTATGCTCCCATGCTCTTTGGGGGCCACTCTGCTGTTACTCCAGGAACACACAAGAAGTCAGCTTCCAGGCCTTGTCTCCAAGGTGCCAAAAGGACTAGCCATCACTGGTCTACGTGTTGACATGTCTAGGGCCATGTCCACTCAACAGAGTCTCCAGGTTTGAGCACAGTTGGTGTTGGTAGCAGGATGTTGTTCTGCTGGCCAAATACCAGCTTCAATAATTTATCCTTAGTTTGCATCTGGGGTTTCTCATTCAAATGCCATAGCACTGTCCACAAGCAGGCTGACCAGCCCCACAGACTATTGGTGTCTAACTTCAGGCCAGATTTCAATAAAACATTGTACTTGTGTATCATGCCTGGCCTGGTAGGGTTATGTAGTACATGGAACTTCCACCTTATCCCTAATTGTTGCACCTATTCTTGTAACTCATGGGTAAAGTGGATGCGTTGATTGCTCTCAATCACCTGTGGTTGGCTGTAGGCTGCAAAGAGACACTCTAGGCCCCTTTTGGTCATTTGCTGATTGGCACAACATGCAGGAAATGCAACCAGCAGTCCAGTAGCTGTGTCCACACAAGTCATGGCATACTGATATCCTTCTGATGTGGGCAGAGGCCCAGTATAGTCTATCTGCCACCTGACAAGGGGTATCTTCCCGTTAACTATTATCCCATGTTGCTGCAGGTCTTGGTGTCAGTCCCTCTTAGAGCATACAAGGTAC
Source organism: Manis pentadactyla (assembly GCF_030020395.1). Classification (NCBI taxonomy): domain Eukaryota; kingdom Metazoa; phylum Chordata; class Mammalia; order Pholidota; family Manidae; genus Manis; species Manis pentadactyla. Next base: position 79,640,975 of record NC_080021.1, on the reverse strand, counting down.
TCCTTCCAGACTCTGCTGACTTCTTCAAAGGTCAGTGGCAAGCCCCACCAACACGCTACAGCCCACATTGTCTTTTGCCGTGCATGCAACAAATGCTGATGTAACCATCAGATTACATCAGAGGCAGGCTTTCCTTCTAGCCAGCACACCTGGGCCAATGTGTCTGCTTCATCATTCCCTGGGGATGCCAAAGGCAAATGGCCAGTCACATGATACAAGGTAACTGTTTTAGTCTGACCAGAGGCCCATAGGTCTTGCCACAACTCTTGCCCCCAAAGGGGCCAGTGAATAACCATTCAATTGGCATGGTACCATGTTGGTAGCCACAGGGTCAAGTTCTGGTAGACAGCCCAGCTCTCAGTGCATAAAACTTTTGGGGAGGGCTCCTGAGTGATCATGAGCCATAGTGCCCACAACTAGGCCCATAGACTGCTCTTCCCCACTCCATCCTCCATCCATATGGGAGGCCTCAGTCTTAGGATGGAAAGCCTCAGTCCTCCACTTCGGGGGCTGCCCATGACTGGAGCCATCTGTATACCAAGCATCTTCAGGTATAGGGGCTCTCCCCTGCTGATAAGAGCTCTCTGTTACTAATGGCTCCAAAACAAGTTCTTCCTACTTTCCACTAGTGTTTGTCACTGGCCCCAATAAGCGTTGGATTTCTCCACTTATGGGACTAGTAGAGAGGGAGCTACACTGCTGTAAATATGCACCCCATTTGGCCAGTGTAGGTGTCTGTGCCATGCCACTCTGTTGCCTTTGGGTCCAGTCATGCTCCCACCCCATGATGGGGTAAGTTATTACCTTTGCTGGAGCTGTTTCACTGATGGTTCCATAGACAGCAAGGCATGGTACACAGCAACCAGATACTTCTCTATCAAGGTATACCAGACCTTTGCTCCTTCCCAGAGTTGCGACCAGAATCCAATAGGTTGAATCCAATTCAAGCCACTGTTAGAGGCCCCACCCATAACCATTTTTGGTTTCATGAGCATCTAGCTCACAGGGCCTTGATCCATCACACTCAAGGTCTGCACAGCCTTGACTGCTCGCTTAGCAGTGGTAAAGGCAGATGAACATGTTTCATCCAAGTTCCACCTGATACCTTTTTTACCAACTGGTATAAGGGCCTCAGAATTTGTGCCAAGTGTGGGATAAACACTCTCCAGTACCCCAAAAGACTCAAAAACTCTTGTAATACTGCCACACTGGTAGGGGTGGGGAAAGCCTGGACCTTGTCTATGAACCTCTTCCGGGATAACTTTAGTCTTACCTGACCAGACATCCCCCAAGAACTTTACTGACAAACCAGGTCCCTGAACCTTGATGCTGTTCATAGCCCATCCTTTTTCCTGTAGATGTTGCAGCAGTCTAGGAACTGCCCTTTCTAAATCTGCAAGAGAATCAGACATGAGCGTAATATCATCAATGTAGTGATACAGCTGCACTGTTGGTGTTTTCTCCCATGCTGCCAAGTCCTGGGCTACAAGTCCATGACAGATGGTGGGACTGTGGATGTATCCCTGTGGAAGGACAGTGAAAGTCCACAGCCGGCCTTCCCATGTGAAGGCAAACTGTTCCTGGCTTTCCTGTGCTATGTCAATAGAGAAGAAAGCATTAGCAAGGTCCACAACATAATGATACATCCCTAGTTTATAACCAAGGGTGTTCCATAAGGGCTACTATAGAGGATACAGCAGCATGCAGAGGGGGTGTGTCTTTTTTCAATTCTCTGTAATCCATGGTCATACACCAGGAGCCATCTGGCTTTTTCACTGGCCACACCAGGGAATTAAAAGGACTATGAGTGAACTTTATGATGCCCACCATCTCCAGCTCCTGTAGAGTTTCTCCAATTTCTTTGTGGCCCCTAGGCAATTTATATTGCTTAGTGTTCATCTCCTGCTGAGGTACAGGCAGAGTTATATGCAGGTGCTTAGCATGTCACCTCAGAACTGCCCTTACCTCACACATCTTCAGTCTGCACTCACCTGCAGTGGTCTGTAACCACAGGCCCTGCAGGATATTCATCCCCCAAATATATTCAGAGATGGAAGAAATATACACAGTGTACTCCATTGGGGATAAACGCCCCCATTCCCAGTGGAATTTGGGCTTCTTTCACTAATTGCTTTACCCCCATGGCCATCTATCATAGCGAGGGTCCCAGAAAACCACTCAGGGTTGCCGTACATTCAGCTCCTGTGTCCACCAGCACCAGGACAGATTGTACATTGTCAATGAATTGCTAATTCTACATGTGGCCTCCAGTCCCCACCATGACCCCCAAGCTGGGGGCCTTGGCCCCCTCTCAGTCAAAGTGCAATGCTCGGTCACCTTCCTGTGGGGGCAAGGGCCCATATGGGGTCTGAATACTCTCCCCCAGGTAGTCCTGCAGGCACATAGGCCAGACATGGGGCTTAGCCCACAGCTTCCATGTCTTGGATCTCATCAGCTGGAACTGATGCTCCAGCTTTAATTGATGCCACAGCTCTAGCAAGATTCTATTGGGCTGTCCATCAACTTTTTCTTTCACTGCCTCTGCCTTTATCCGATCAACCCATATCTGGGTCCCTGAGACCTTCACGGGGCCCTTTGAACCTCTTCTTTCAGTCGTAGACTGTATTTCCTTTTGTGCTTTTATTATTTCAACATTCCCAGATCTGCTATAGTATGAATAACCTCACTTATGGGTTGCCCTATGGGGAAGGCAGGGATGAGAATGACTAGGGACCCAAAGAGGGATGAGAGCTTTATGGAGCACCAGATTTCTCATCCCCATGGTGAACAACTCCTCATTGGGGCTCTGAAGGTCTATATTATACACGATATTTTTCATACCCAACTCCCATAGAACCTTCTGGAGCTCTGCATATGTTTGCCAGCTTGCGGGGAAATATGATAAATCACCATGATTAGGCCAAACTGCCCTGATGGCTGCAGTCAGCCAATCCAAAAATGCATGATTCCCTGGGGTCTGATGTGCATTTTGTAACCTCTGCTGGAGAGAGGGGTGAGTTGTTAGGGAAGCCAGTTTACCCATTTCTGACCCAGACAGAACAATGTCCTCTACTTCTAAATCCCAAAGATGCAAAAGCCATGGAGGCAGAAGCAACCCAAAATGGGTGCTCAAGTCCACCAGCTCAGCCTAAGTATAGGTGCAGAGCATGGAGGGCTCCAAAACCTGGGGAGGAGGCTGATCATCTCCCTGAGGAACCCGCAGTTGTCGCATCTTTATTTTCTTAATTACAGCAGGGGCTGGTACCTCAGGTGGTAGCCTCAGCAACAGCTCAATCCCTGGCCCCACGGCCTCATCATCCCCCAGCTCTTCCTCCCCTGACTCTCCTCTACCATCTCTGGGGCTGAAGTCACCACCCCCCACTTCACCTCCCCCACAGCCCCTTGTAGCTTGCCTTTTCCTGCTGCCTCCTCTGGCTCCACTAGTATGTCTCTCAGCAGTGAGACCTCAGTTTTCAATAGTTTTCATTCCACCCCACAACTCATCTTCCTGTTCTGCTAGTTGATGCTGAAGCGCATCTCTTTCCTTGGTAACCCTTTCCAATGCCTCAAGAAACAGCCACCCCACATTTCCTGCCACCCTGTGACCACTCAGTTCTAAGGAGGCCCCAATTTTCAAAGGGCCAACTCCACTGCCTCTGGTGTCCCCAACCTTCCCCAATTCTGGGGAGGGGCCCACTCTTCAAGGAGACACTTTATCCCAGACCAAATCCCCACTGGGGAATCCCTGGGTGAATTCCCACCACCCACAGGGAGTTCCTGGGTGTCTCCCCACCACCTACAGGGTAGTCCAAGGAGTCCATCTATAGGAGTAGCCTGCCCAAACATTGCACCTATGAAGACAGATTTTGGATTCACCTGATCCTGCTGACTGACACAAGATGTTTCTCTGGGGGCAGGCAAAACCGGTGGTACTGAAATAAGTAAAGGGAAAGGGTAGGTTGGAAGAAAGGCTTTTATTCCTTACAGTCACTACCCAGGCCTGGCTCTCACTCTCTACCTTCTGCCCACACCTTCTGGGAGGAACTCCATGGGTGGGTCCTTGGTGACTGGCAGATGCCAGACCAATTACATACCAGGAATGGAGGGGAGGAGAGAATGGCCATTTTCTCTCTACCCCTTGCCCCAGAGGCTGCAAGGCTCTGCAGTGGTAAACAACCATTAATATGTAAATGCACTAAGGATAGGCAGGAGATTCTGGAAATCCTGCCGTTTACTCCACAGGGGCTCACCGGAGTGGCTCCATGCACTAGTGACCCCGGTGGCTGCACACACAATCCCACATGTTCTGTGGGGGTCTAGGTTTCTGTGGTCCCCATTTTGACATTCTTAATAATTTTACCTTTCAGCTTATGTTTTGTAAGTGAAATCTGATAGGAGGACAGAGTGTGGCCATTGACTTGGAGCCTTGCCCACAGACCCCCAGCCTCCCTTCTCCACTGCTCACTTCCCAGTGCCTGGTGCCCAGGCCTAGGGCTGCCACATTTAACAAAAATAAATACAAACAAAAAGAAAGCAGGATGCCCAATTATATTTGAATTTCAGATAAGCAATAAATCATTTTTAAATATAACCATGTCCCAAATTGCACAATATATACTGCAAAGTGATCTGAAATCCCAATTTCACTGGCATCCAGTGTTCTATCTGGCACCCAACTCCATGGCTGGGTGGGTACCAGGGAGGACCTGGGTGGGGTGCATGTGGCCCTGGGGTGCTCAGGTGCTGTGGGACAGGGAGATGCCTGTCCAGATCCTCATAGGACAGAGCTGTGGGTGGGCTGAGTTTAGGCAGAGAAGCTTTGAAAGTAAAAGCAGGCCTGCCAGCATGACTGTGCCCAAGAGTGAGACCCTTAGGAGTAAGACACACTGGGATGGATCCAAGAGACTGTGGAAGAAAGGAAAATGAAGTATTTTTTAGTACCTTTAATGGTATGTTTTTCCTACTTTTGAACAAGGGGCCCCATGATTTAATTTTGCACCATAGCAGGTTCTGGGATCATTTAACCACCAAGGGCTGTGGTATTTTGGCAATTTACTGTGGGTGGACACTCACCATGGACAGAATCCTTTCTAGGTCACATCTCTGGTTCTTTATAAACTTTGAGTTTCTTGGAGCACTGCTGAAGGAGCTTTATGATTCACAGCTTTGCAACCAGGGTCAAAGGACAAGATTCTGGTGTGAGTAATGTTGGGCTGCTGTGGCTTTGGCCCCCGAACACCCTTGGACCAGTCCCCTGGTGAAATAGTGATTGCACAGTTCCCCTCCTTGTCAGCAGGAGAGAGTTGGGGGATGGGGGAGAGCCAACCATGTTTTGATAGGAAGTCACTGTGAGATTGTTTCATTTTTCTACTGTAATTTGATTTTCCTGCATTTACTTAGCATACCTCTTTCCTAGGGCTCTTTTACCTCTGAATTAATTCATACAATTAATTTTTCAAAACTGCAAAGTTTAAGGCAGGGTGCCCACCCACTATGACCTAACAAAATGCAAACCTCCTCTGCAACCCAGCCTGAGGGAACTTCTGCAAGTCAAACTCTCTTTTAAAAACTGCAAATATTCTTACATTTAGAGTACCTTCAAAATTATGTTTGGGAGATTTTCATGTGAAAATTAGTATTTATCCTTCCATTTGTTCATTCAACAAGTATGTAGTATATGCCAAGAACAAGTCTTGGTGGTTGAAGTCTGCTTGGTGGAGAAAGATCTTAAACCTGTAAATATTATTAAAACTGCTTAAAACTCAGAACCAAGATGGCGCTGTGAGTAGAGCAGTGGAAATCTCCTCCCAAAACCAAATATATTTTTGAAAATACAACAAGTACAACTAATCCTAAAAGAGAGACCAGAAGACACAGGACAACATCCAGACCACATCCACACCTGTGAGAACCCAGCGCCTCACGAAGGGGGTAAGATACAAGCCCCGGCCCAGTGGGACACGAGGCCTCTCACCCCAGCTCCCGGCAGGAGGAGAGGAGTCGGAGCGGGGAGGGAGAGGGAGCCCAGGACTGCTAATCACACAGCCCTAGCCATCCACACCAGAGCACAGACAGTGCATGCGTGGGGTGCTAGAAACTAGGGAAACAGGACAGTAAGACCTGTGAGCGGATCCCCACAGCTGGTGCACCCAGTACAAAGAAAAGAGAGTGCTTTTTGAAAGTCTTAAAGGGACAGGGACCTCACAGCCGGATGGAAGCATTCTGGGACATGTAGCCCAGCAGCTGCAAACCTCAGGAGCTCTGGGTGCCCGAATCCCTGCAGCACAACTTGGAGGCCCCTCACCATGATAAACAGCCTCCCGCCTGTTCCCCCTCTGACATGGCTCCACCATATTGGAGCAGAAGCCTGAGGCTGGCCATGCCCACAGCAACTGCAGAGCTAAATAAACTCCATAGCGGCCGGGCAAGATCAGAAGCCCCATCTGCATGCAGCTGCCCAGCACAAGCTGCTAGAGGCCGCTGTTCTCCCAGGAGAGAAAGGCCATAAACTGGCAAGAAGGGACTTTCTCTTACCCAACACACATGCCAGCTCCCCACAAATATATCTATCGCCATGAAAAGGCAGAAGAAACTGATACAGACCAAGATCACAGAGGCAAACCCTGAGAAGGATATAGACCTAACCAGTCTTCCTGAAAAAGAATTAAAAATAAAGCTCATAACCACGCTGATGGAGATGCACAGAAATATGCAAGAGCTAAGGGATGAAGTCCGGAGGGAGATTACAGATGTCCGGAGGGAGATTAAAGATGTCCAGAGGGAGATTATAGAAATGAAACAATCTCTGGAAGGATTTATAAGCAGAATGGATAAGATGCAAGAGGCCATTGATGGAATGGAAACCAGAGAACAGGAATGCATAGAAGCTGACACAGAGAGAGATAAAAGGATCTTCAGGAATGAAACAATATTAAGAGAACCGTGTGACCAATCCAAAAGGAACAATATCTGCATTATAGGGGTACCAGAGGAAGAAGAGAGAGAAAAAGGGATAGAAAGAGTATTTGAAGAAATAATTGCTGAAAACTTCCCCAAACTGGGGGAGGAAATAGTCACTCAGACCACGGAAGCACACAGAACTCCCAACACAAGGGACCCAAGGAAGACAACACCAAGACACATAATAATTAAAATGGCAAAGATCAAGGACAAGGACAGAGTTTTAAAGGCCGCTAGAGAAAGGAAAGAGGTCAACTACAAAGGAAAACCCATTAGGCTATCATCAGACTTCTCAACAGAAACCTTACAGGCCAGAAGAGAATGGCATGATATATTTAATGCAATGAAAGAGAAAGGCCTTGAACCAAGAATACCACATGCAGCACGACTATCATTTAAATATAAAGGAGGGATTAAACAATTCCCAGACAAGCAAAAGTGGAGGGAATTTGCCTCCCACAAACCACCTCTACAGGATATTTTAGAGGGACTGCTCTAGATGGGAGCACTTCTAAAACTAAATAGATGTCACCAGAGAAAATAAAATCACAGCAAAGAAAGCAGACCAACCAAATACTAACTCAAGGCAAAAAATAAAGTCAACTACCCACAAAAGCAGTTAAAGGAAGCACAAAAGAGCACAGAATAAAACACCCAACATATAAAGAATGGAGGAGGAGGAATAAGAAGGGAGAAAAATAAAGAATGACCAGACAGTGTTTAAAATATCTCAATAAGTGAGTTAAATTGGACAGTAAGATACTAAAGAAGCTAACCTTGAACCTTTGGTAACCATGAATCTAAAGCCTGCAATGGCAATAAGTACATACCTTTCAATAATCACCCTAAATGTAAATGGACTGAATGCACCAATCAAAAGACACAGAGTAATAGAATGGATAAAAAAGCAAGACCCATCTCTATGCTGCTTACAAGAGACACCTCAAACCCAAAGACTATAGGAACAAAGAAAGACTGAAGGAACAAAACAGCAGCAGAATCATAGAACCTAAGAATGGACTAACAGTTACCAAAGGGAAAGGGACTGGGGAGAAAGGGAGGGAAGGGAGGGATAAGGATGGGGAAAAAGAAAGGGGACATTACGATTAGCGTGTATAATGTGGTGGTGGGGGCATGGGGGTGCTGTGCAACACAGAGAAGACAAGTAGTGATTCTACAGCATCTTATTACACTGATGGACAGTACTGTAATGGGGTTTGTGGGGGGGATTTGGTGAAGGGGGGACCCTAGTAAACATAATATTCTTCATGTAATTGTAGATTAATGACAACAAAATAAATTAATTAATTAAAAAAAATAAAATAAATAAATTAAATTAAATTTTAAAAAACCTGCTTAAAACTCTCTAATAAACCCACACCAGAGACACCAAAAATAGGCATGGTGCATATACTTTCTTCTCTTTTTCTTTTTTTTAAAAGTTAATTGGGAAAAATAGGTTTGAATTGTGGAGTAAAGGCTCAGTCTGGCTGGTATTAATTTATTGAAGTGTTCTAAGGGACGTCTGGATAAAAATAGAAGGGGCCTTGAGGGTCTGAGTAGTCTAATCTTGCTTTTTTCATGGTGACCTGTACCTGGGAGAATTGCTCTGTGCTGGCTCCATTGCATCAAATGTAGGTGTAGCCTAAAGAGCGTAAACTGCTTTCCTAGGGAATTACTAAAGGCATGTTCTTACTGCAGAGGGAGTCAGAGACAGTTTTCCTTTTCTGTATTAAAGATGGCACCTTTCTTGCTTTCTTTATATACACATATAGTGGCTCGTTATTTCTGCCTCTTCTTTACAAAAAAGCAGTTAATACTTTGAAGTGAGAGAAGTGTCAAGTGGACTTGGCTGATTGATACTAAGGTAGCCTCTTAATGGTTTTGATTGTAAAGAAAAAAAAATTCTTTTGACCTCAATTTAACTTGATATTTCCTTGTGACAATAACTAGATTATCAATTTATAAAGAGTAAAAATCAATGACAAGGTTTATCTCAGTGCATGGTGCTGCAAACAGTACTTTGTGCTAATGTAAATAGGTTTGTATTTTTAATTTTGAATTTCACTTGTTCATTGCTGGCATGTAGGGACATGATTAACTTTTGTATGCTAATTTTGTATCCTGCAACTTTGCTGTAACTGCTCATTAGTTCCAGGTGTTGTGATTTTTTTTGGTCAGTTTTTTCAGATTTTCTACATAGATGGTCACATGAACATGGACAATTTCATTTCTTCTTTCCTATTATGGACTGAGTGTTTGTGTCCTTAAAATTCATATGTTAAAACCCTAACACCATCCCTCCCCTCAGATAATGGTATTAGTATGTGGGGCTTTGGGGAGATAATTAATCATAATGGTGGAGGTAATTAATTCATGAATGGGATTCGTGTCTTATAAAAAAGACCTCCGAAGAGTTGTCCAGCTTTCTTTCAGCCACGTGAGAATACAATGAGGAGAGAAACAGTCTGCAGCCTGGAAGAGGGTTTTCACCAGAACCTGATACCATAGTGGCTCCCTGATCTTGGACTACCAGCTTCCAGAATTGTGGGAAATAGATTTCTATTGCTTATAAGCCAGGATAGTCAGTCTATGGTATTCTTTCATAGTAGCCCAAACTAAGACACTTCTCAACTAAAAAACCTTAATTTCATTTTCTTGCCTTATTGCATTAGCTAGTTCCAGTGTGTTGCTGAAGAAAATTTATGAAAAGGAGCATCCTTGCCTTGTTCCTGACAAAAGTATTTAAAGTACCATTTCAGAGGTTATCACTTGACTTAATTTAAAAAAATCTAATATTTTCCATATTGTTAAGGATGAAAAGATGATACACAGGATGGGTAAGGGGATCTCTTACCCTCATAATAGGATTACAAACTGGTATATTTTCAGAATTCTGATCTAGAGTATCTACTTACATTTAAAATGAGCATCTATTTCAACCCAGAAATAAAATTTCTACGAAATGCTTACACAAGTACAAATATTTGAAAATATTGTTGCATTGTATTTAGCAGCAGATAACTGGAAGTGACCCATTTTCCCACCATAATGATAGATCAAATAAATTATGATATATTAACACAGTGGAATATGCTATGTGGTTTTTAAAAAGAATACTGGATTTCAATTATGTCCTGACATTGGGAAGATGTCAGTGATTGAGTTAAAACACAAGTCACAGAACAGAAGGCATAGTATGATTCCATTTGTGTAAATAAAGGGTATTTATAAATATGCCTATATAAGCACAGAAAATATTTGGTAGAATTCATGAGAAACTGTTATCATTCATGAGTAGAGGGAATGAGCATGTCACTTGAAGAGAAAGAGAACTTACTTCTATTCATATATAAAGTATAAATATAAAATATAAAAATATTTTCTACATGTTAAGAGAAATGATAAAATATTTAGCACTGAGAAGAACTGTCGCAGATTAAATGCTCTGAATCTATGAAACATTTGGGGCCTGTGCCTCATAAATGACTAAGAAAATGTTATTCTTTCTCTACTGATTTGCTTCTGGCCATTAAAAAAAGTAGCAAAATATTCCTTTTACTTTCTTTGAAATCTTATATTGCCTCATCAGTATTTAGAAAGGAGTTGTTTTTTTTTTTTGGTGACTCAGTAATATATATATTAAAACCTCACTGAAGCCTCAGAATATTCACTTGTATTTTTCTTTGTTGTGTTTTTAGGGTCTGGAGGGATATATCTAATTTTTTCTCATTCCCTTTCTTAAGGGAGTAGCCATGTTGAAGGGAGACTTATGCTTATATGTAGGAGAGAAGGAGAGAAAAAGAGGCAAAGTTGAAAGGTTAGGGTAGAATTTCAACAAAGGGTAGGTAAATAAATGCAGAGATTTGTTGAAGTGGAGCAAACTTTAGTCACTTGTTGACAATGATTTTCCATTTGCTGGCCGGGGCTCTGACACTGGTGAGAGTGGGTGAGGTGTGCTGGGGCAGTGGTGAGCTTGTCAGGAACCATGGAGACAGGGATGGTGGGTGTAGTCAGAGTAGGGTGAGGGCCTCTAGAAAAAGCAATGCAGGATATTTACAATCAGAGCAATGCACAATGTGCAAAGAAGCCCCTATGGAAACTCTGTGTTAAGCATTATGCAAAGTCAAGGTCACACTAATTCTCTAGGGTAAAGATACAAGACTAGGAATATAGACATTTTCAGTGAGATAATTTAAAGGTCAAAAGGCCAGGAGCAACTTGGCCTGGAATGTTTGAGTGTTCCACAAATAAAGAAGGGTATCTCAGCATAACCCATGACTTCACTGTAAACAGTCCTAGCAAACAGACAACAATCCAGCCCACTTTGGGGGCAGGGCAGGTGGTACAACTCCACACCCTAAGCCCTTTATCAGTTCCTGAAAATCCTCAACTGACTATAAATCCCAGAGACAACACACCATCATGGGCTCCCTTGTCCCCTCTTGGTGTGAGCCAGGAGCTCTGTTCTCTCACTGTATCTCTCAATAAACTCTCTGCCCTGACTCTCCTACCTTGGGTGTTTGTGAAATTCATTCTTCAACTCCGCAAACAAGAACCCCAGCATCACCATCTGGGGAAAAATAGTGCCCTGATTGTCACATTCATGGATTTCTGTGATATAAATACTCCCATCAGGATCAATTTCAGGATATCAATGGTTTAAAAATAGGCCTATGACAGTCCTGGAAATTTATTAATTGGAATTCATGAGCTGCTAGGAGCTGGCTACCTCCAGTAGACCACTGGAGGGGGTATATTAAGCCATTGAATAAACATAGTACCTCATTCTAGTGTGTCAATTTTATTTGAAGGTGTGTGGAGAAAATATCTTCATATTAAAACAAACATGGATATCATTTTAGTTCATTTGGGCTTCTATAACAAAAATACCACAGGGGATCACAGGAAGATGGCAGCGTGAGTAGTTCAGAGGAAATCTCCTCCCCAAAACATATATGTTTGTGAAAATACAATAAATGCAACTATTCCTAGGGGAGACACCAGTGGATGCAGTACAACAGCCAGGATGCATTTGCATCTGTGAGAACTCAACATCACATGAAGGGGGTGGGACACAAGCTGCTGCCAGGCGGGGCCCAAATGCTCCTCCACCCCAAAACCCGGCGGGAAGAAAGGAGTTGGAATGGGGAGGGAGTGAAAGCCCAGGACTGCTAAACAACCAGCTCTAGAAATCCGCACCCGGAACACAGACACAAGGTGCACAGGGTGCTGGATATTAGAGAAACGGAAAAGCAAAACCTGTGGGCAGGTCCCCGCAACTGGTGTCCCTGAGACAAAAGAAAAGCGAGTGCTTTCTGCAAGTCTTAAAGAGGCAGGGACCCCATAGCTGGACAAAGTTGCCCCAGCACTCTCAGCCAGCAGCTGGGAATTCCGGGGAAACTTAGGTGCCCTATACCCGGGGGAGGCAGTGCAGCTCTGAAGCTTCTCATGGCACTAAGCAGCCTGCCAGTCATTACTCTAACTGGCAGGGACCCCGACACACAGGCCCAGTAGGGGGAGAGTGGCAGCGTGCACCGGGGGACGGAGGTACCGGAAGGGACCAGGAGCAGATCTGTGCACCAGCAGTGCCAGACAGGACCATGACAGGATTGTGAAAGCCCATAGCAGTGCGAACAAACAGCCCGGGTGCAGCTCATGTGCACTGGTGGCAGTGGAGCCAGAAGAGCCCATTAGAGGCCTGTGTGCACCTGCAGCAGAGCCAGAGGGAGCAGGCGTGCTCCCAGCAGCTGACCGGAATCCCAGCCCAACGCACAGCTGCCCAGGCCAAACCCAAAGGCCGCTGCTGCCACACAGCTGCCCAGCAGGGGTGCTGCTAGCATGGAGGAGCGCACCTGGCCTGCCTGCCACTCCCTGTAGGGCTCCGTGCTGCTCTGACAGAGACCAACCCACAGCAGCTTAGGGGACTAAACCAGTGGCTGCTCCAGGAGTGTGGGTAACCATCACAGGAGGCGGAGAAGGGCAAGGCATCCAGCAAGCAGGAAAGGACTTTCTTCTACCAGATGACACACCCGCAGCCTGCCTACAGCCACTGCAATCACCATGAAAAGGCAAAAAATATAGTCCAGTCCAAGACAGTTACAACACCTCAGAAAAGATCTGCAGAGGCAGACCTAACCAGTATCCCTGAAAAAGAATTCAAAGTAAAAATCATAAACATGCTAACAGAGCTGCAGAGAAATATGCAAGAGCTAAGGGATGAAGTATGGAGGGAGATTACAGACATCCGGAGGGAGATGACAGATGTCCGGAGGGAGATTACAGAAGTGAAACAAACCCTGGAAGGATTTATAAGCAGAATGGATAAGATGCAAGAGGCCATCGATGGAATAGAAACCAGAGAACAGGAATGCATAGAAGCTGATGCAGAGAGAGATAAAAGGATCTCTAGGAATGAAACAATATTAAGAGAACTATGTGACCAATCCAAAAGGAACAATATCCACATTATAGGGGTACCAGAGGAAGAAGAGAGAGAAAAAGGGATAGAAAGTGTCTTTGAAGAAATAATTGCTGAAAACTTCCCCAAATTGGGGGAGGAAATGGTTGCTCAGACTACAGAGGCACACAGAACTCCCGAGAGACGGGACCCAAGGAGGACAACACCAAGACACATAATAATTAAAATGGCAAAGACCAAGGACAAGGACAGAGTATTAAAGGCTGCCAGAGAGAAAAAAAAAGGTCACCTACAAAGGAAAACCCATCAGGCTATCATAGACTTCTCAACAGAAACCTTACAGGCCAGAAGAGAATGGCATGATATATTTAATGCAATGAAACAGAGGGCCTTGAACCAGGGATACTGTATCCAGCACGATTATCATTTAAATATGAAGGAGGGATTAAACAATTCCCAGACAAGCAAAAGTTGAGGGAATTTGCCTCCCACAAACCACCTCTACAGGGTATCTTAGAGGGACTGCTCTAGATGGGAACACTCCTAGAAAGAGCACAGAACAAAAGACCCAACATATGAAGAAGGGAGGAGGAGGAAAAATAAAGGAAAGAAATAATCATCAGACTGTGCTTATAACAGCTCAATAAGCAAGTGAGGTCATACAGTAAGGTAGTAAACAAGCTAATCTTGAACCGTTGGTAACCATGAATCTAAAGCCTGCAATGGCAGTAAGTACATATCTTTCAATAATCACCCTAAATGTAAATGGACTGAATGCACCAATCAAAAGACACAGAGTAATACAATGGATAAAAAAGCAAGACCCATCTATATGCTGCTTACAAGAGACTCACCTCAAACCCAAAGACCAGCACAGATTAAAAGTCAAGGGATGGAGAAAGATATTTCATGAAACAACAGAGAGAAAAAAGCAGGTTTTGCAATACAAGTATCAGTCAAAATAGACTTCAAAATAAAGAGAGTAACCAGAGATAAAGAAGGACATTACATAATGATAAAGGGCTCAGTCCAACAAGAGGATATAACCATTATAAATATATATGCACCCAATACAGGAGCACCAATATATGTGAAACGAATACTAACAGAATTAAAGGAGGAAATAGAATGCAATGCATTCATTTTGGGAGACTTCAACACACCACTCACTCCAAAGGAAAGATTCACCAGACAGAAAATAAGAAAGGACACAGAGGCACTGAACAACACACTAGAACAGATGGACCTAATAGACATCTATAGAACTCTACACCCAAAAGCAACAGGATACACATTCTTCTCAAGTGCACATGGAACATTCCCCAGAATAAACCACATACTAGGCCACAAAAAGAGCCTCAGTGAATTCCAAAAGATTGAAATCCTACCAACCAACTTTTCAGACCACAAAAGTATAAAACTAGAAATAAATTGTACAAAGAAAGCAAAAAGGCTCACAAACACATGGAGGCTTAACAACATGCTCCTAAATAATCAATGGATCAATGACCAAATTAAAATGGAGATCCAGCAATATATGGAAACAAATGAAAACAACAACAAAAAGCCCCAAGTTCTGTGGGACACAGCAAAAGCAGTGTTAAGAGGAAAGTATATAGCAATCCAGGCACATTTAAAGAAGGAAGAACAATTCCAAATGAATAGTCTAATGTCACAATTATCGAAATTGGAAAAAGAAGAACAAATGAGGCCTAAGGTCAGCAGAAGCAGGGACACAACAAAGATCAGAGAAGAAATAAATAAAATTGAGAAGAATAAAACAATAGAAAAAAATCAATGAAACCAAGAGCTGGTTCTTTGAGAAAATAAACAAAATAGATAAGCTTCTAGCCAGACTTATTAAGAGAAAAAGAGAGTCAACACACATCAACAGAATCAGAAATGAGAAAGGAAAAATCATGACAGACCCCATAGAAATACAAAGAATTATTAGAGAATACTATGAAAACCTATATGCTAACAAGCTGGAAAACCTAGGAGAAATGGACAACTTCCTAGAAAAATACAACCTTCCAAGACTGACCCAGAAAGAAACAGAAAATCTAAACAGACCAATTACCAGCAACGAAATTGAATCGGTAATCAAAAAACTACCCAAGAACAAAACCCCCAGGCCAGATGGATTTACCTCGGAATTTTATCAGACATACAGAGAAGACATAACACCCATTCTCTTTAAAGTTTTCCAAAAAATAGAAGAGGAGGGAATACTCCCAAACTCATTCTATGAAGTCAACATCACCCTAATACCAAAACCAGGCAAAGACCCCACCAAAAAAGAAAACTACAGATGAATATCCCTGATGAACGTAGATGTAAAAATACTCAACAAAATATTAGCAAACCAAATTCAAAAATACATCAAGAGGATCATACACTGTGACCAAGTGGAATTCATCCCAGGGATGCAAGGATGGTACAACATTCGAAAATCCATCAACATCATCCACCACATCAACAAAAAGAAAGAAAAAAACCACATGATCATCTCCATAGATTATGAAAAAGCATTCAACAAAATTCAACATCCATTCATGATAAAAACTCTCAGCGAAATGGGTATAGAGGGCAAGTACCTCAACATAATAAAAGCCGTATATGATAAACCCATAGCCAACATCATATTGAACAGCGAGAGGCTGAAAGCTTTTCCTCTGAGATCGGGAACAAGACAGGGATGCCCACTCTCCCTACTGTTATTCAACGTAGTACTGGAAGTCGTAGCCACAGCAATCAGACATAACAAAGAAATACAAGGAATCCAGATTGGTAAAGAAAAAGTCAAACTGCTACTATTTGCAGATGACATTATATTGTACATAAAAAACCCTAAAGACTCCACTGCAAAACTACTAGGACTAATATCGGAATTCAACAAAGTTGCAGGATACAAAATTAACACACAGAAATCTGTAGCTTTCCTATACACTAACAATGAACTAATAGAAAGAGAAATCAGGAAAACAATTCCATTCACAATAGCATCAAAAAGAATAAAATACCTAGGAATAAACCTAACCAAGGAAGTGAAAGACCTATACCCTGAAAACTACAAGACACTCTTAAGAGAAATTTAAGAGGTCACTAACAAATGGAAACTCATCCCATGCTTCTGGCTGGGAAGAATTAACATCATCAAAATGGGCATCCTGCCCAAAGCAATATACAGATTCGATGCAATCCCTATCGAATTACCAACAGCATTCTTCAATGAACTGGAACAAAGAGTTCAAAAATTCATATGGAACCGCCAAAGACCCCAAATAGTCAAAGCAATCCTGAGAAGGAAGAATAAAGTGGGGGGGATCTTGCTCCCCAACTTCAAGCTCTACTATAAAGTCACAGTAATCAAGACAATTTGGTACTGGCACAAGAACAGAGCCACATACCAGTGGAACAGAATAGAGACTCCAGACATTAACCCAAACATATATGGCCAGTTAATATACGATAAAGGACATACAATGGGGAAATGACAGTCTCTTCAACAGATGGTACTGGAAAAACTGTACAGCTACATGTAAAAGAATGGAACTGGATCACTGTCTAACCCCATACACAAAAGTAAATTCGAAATGGATCTAAGACCTGAATGTAAGTCATGAAACCATAAAACTCTTAGAAAAAAACATAGGCAAAATCTCATGGACATAAACATGAGTGACTTCTTCATGAACATATCTCCCCCAGCAAGGGAAACAGAGGCAAAAATGAACAAGTGGGACTATATCAAGCTAAATTTCTGTACAGCAAAGGACACCATCAATAGAACAAAAAGGTATCCTACAGTATGGGAGAATATATTCATAAATGACAGGTCTGATAAAGGATTGACATCCAAAATATATAAAGAGCTCACACACCTCAAGAAACAAAAAGCAAATAATCCAATTAAAAAATGGGCAAAGGAGCTGAATAGATAGTTCTCTAAAGAAGAAATCTAGATGGCCAACAGGCACATGAAAAGATGCTCCACATCGCTAATCATCAGAGAAATGCAAATTAAAACCACAATGAGATATCATCTCACATCAGTAAGGATCGCCATCATCAAAAAGACAAACAACAACATATGTTGGTGAGGTTGTGGAAAAAGGGGAACCCTCCTACACTGCTGGTGGGAATGTAAATTAGTTCAACCATTGTGGAAAGCAGTATGGAGGTTCCTCAGAATGCTCAAAATAGAAATACGATTTGACTCAGGAATTCCACTCCTAGGAATTTACCCTAAGAATGCAGCACTCCAGTTTGAAAAAGACAGATGCACCCCCATGTTTATCGCTGCACTATTTACAATAGCCAAGATATGGAAGCAACCCAAATGCCCATCAGTAGATGAATGGATAAAGAAGATGTGGTACATATATACAATGGAATATTACTAAGCCATAAGAAAAAAACAGATCCTGCCATTCGCAACAACATGGATGGAGCTATAGGCTATAATGCTCAGTGAAATAAGCCAGGCAGAGAAAGACAAGTACCAAATGATTTCACTCATATGTGGAGTATAAGAACAAAGGAAAACTGAAGGAACAAAACAGCAGCAGAATCACAGAACCCAAGAATGGACTAATATTTACCAAAGGGAAAGGGACTGGGGAGGATGGGTGGGAAGGGAGGGATAAGGGTGGGGAAAAAGAAAGGGGGCATTATGATTAGCATGTATTGTGCTTGGGGGGCACGGGGAGGGCTGTGCAACACAGAGAAGACAAGTCGTGATTTTACAGCATCTTACTACGCAGATGGACAGTGACTGTGAAGGGATATGTGGGGGGGACTTGGTGAAAGGGGGAGCCTAGTTAACATAATCTTCTTCATGTAATTGTAGATTAATGATACCAAAAAAAAAAAAAAGGAAACGTAAACTGAAAAAAAAAAAGAAAATGCCATAAACTGAGTAGCTTATAAAAAACGAACATTTATTCTTCACAGTTCAGGACTGGTTAATTCAAGATCATGGCAGTTTCATTTAAAATAATATCAAACAGTAAGTATAAAATGCTTAGGAATAAACTTAAATAGAATTAAAAGACTTGTTCACTGAAAACTACAAAACATTGCAGAAAGAAACTAAAGAAGACACAAATAAATGGAAAAACATCCTGTGTTCATGGATTGGAAGACTTTATATAGTTAAGATGTCAATATTACCCTAAGTGATTTATAGATTTAACAAATCTCTATCAGAAATCCAACAGCATTTTTTGCAGAAATAGAAAATTACATCCTAAAACTTAGTACAGTAATCAAGAGGGTGGTACTGTAATAAAGACAGAAAGATAGATGAATGGAACAGAAGAGAGAATTTTTCCTTTATGGACTGGTTCTCAATCGCCTTTAGCTCAAAATTACCCATATGCCAAAGAGGCATACTTGAGGTTGCATATGCTGAATATGCCAATTTCATATTCAGATGCAAGGTCGATTGTGTTATACAAGTGCTTTATATCCTTTATTTCAGTTTGTATAAATCAGTTGATTTATGAGGGAGAAGATCTATTGTGGCTTTTATATATCTTCTGTAATATTTCTAACGTTGTTTTGAGGCTTTGTTTTCATGAATGTATCTACTTGCTGGATTGAGCCTTGTTATCAGTGTAAAATATCTCTTTGTCTCATAAATTTATCAGGTATTAATACTTCCATTTCTGCTTTCTTTTTTTATCATTGGTCCAGTATATCTGTTAATGCTTTCAACTGTTCTGGGTTCTGCAAATTCTATATCACTTTTTTTGAATTGTTATTCCCATTTTGTTTCAGTAGGCAAATTAAACTTAATGACATTTAAAAAATAAATTTTACAGTTGGTCCTATCCTTGATGTTTTGCTTTGTGCTTTTCATATGATGCATTTTTTTGGTTGATTCTTTTCACTTTGAATTTTGTCCGTTTTTCCTTTTTGTGGCTATCCATTACGTTTTAGGAAAATGTTTAAATTTAATATATTTGTCAATAAATACAAAGAATCACTATTTATGAGATTTAAGCCCCTTGGTCCAAATCATCTGGCCAAGCCAAGACCCTCAGAAAACTTTATCTTTTATTTTACAATTATTCACTTCCTACACATAATTCAGTGACCTATTGACTACTTTCTTAATTTGGATATTGTATTTTCTCTGTGTGTCTTATTCACAACTAGGGGATTCTAGGCTTTTGATTGCTGAAATTTGTTCTTGAACCAATTGGTCTGATTACAAATATTATGCAATCTCTAAATGCATCCAGAGATGAGCATTCATAAGAGTGCCTGTTGTGGTAACTGCTCTTATATTAAAGTAATGTGCATATTTTATACTTTGCATTTTTTCTAAAGTAAAGATGTAATGATATTCAATTCAGTGAATTCTGCTAGTGAAACACCTCCAGTCATAATCTCTTTCAAAACAATAACTGAAAACATGTATGCATATGTAACTGATATAAACTGCACCTGTGTGAAGGCAGAGGGAACATCATATCTGATAACTGAATCATGCACACTCTCTGGGGTCCTTAGAGACACTAGCAGTGCATCTGAGGGCTTTGGAGTGGCCCTGCTTCACCTTCTCGCAGAGCTGCCTCTGCCCGGGCTACCTGCTTCCTGAGCCAGCTGGCCGTACACCTTTGCCTATGCTGTCTTCTCTGCTTGTAATGGAGCAGGTCCATGAGAACAAGTTGAAAACATACTGCCTGAAAGCTGTTTAATAGAAATAAATAGATAAAGTATTAAGTATTATGGTAGGATTTGATTAAATCTAATGTGTTAGCTTGCTGGGGCTTCCATAGCAAAGCATCACTGAGTGGGTGGCTTAAGCAACAGAAATGTATTTTCTCACAGCTGCAGAGGTTGGAAGTCCACGATCAAGGTGCGAGCACATTTGGTATTCCCCGAGGCCTCTCTCGTTGGCTTGCAGATGACTGCCTCATCACATCCTCACATGGTCTTTTCTCTGTGCCCTCATGCCTGGCATCTTTTTATGTCCAAATTTCATTGTCTTATGTCAGATTGAGCTCCATCCTAATGACCTCAGTTTAACTTAATCACTTCTCTAGAGGTCATATCTCCAAATACAGTTGCAATCTCAGGTAGGAGGAGTTAAAGCTTGAACATGTGAATTTTGGGGGGGCCCAATTCAGCCTATAATACAGATCAGTGAAACAGGGGTGGAGGTGGGGGCTTGAAGATGAAGGAAGGAGGGAGAGGCCCCAATCCAAACCAGACATTGAGTATTCCGTGTCTTTCTCAAGCTGTCCTCCTCACCCCTCCCCGTCTCCACCTTCAAGTTCTCTAGACCATCCTTCACCCTACCAAGTGGTGTGGTGCCTAGAGAAACTCAGACATAAAAGTTACTGAGAAGCATAGAATTCTAGGTTGAGTGTAGGCATCAGTAGGCCTGGTCTGACCATGCTTAGGTGAGGAACTTGGTAAAACAGGGAGAAACCTGGCAGGTGCTTTATTCTGATAGAGGTCAGGTGTGGTACTAACATCTTGAGATTCCTCACATGAGGTGCTGTGAGAGTCTATTTCTGAAACTTCTCTCTGCATATTTTATCACTAACAATCAGCTGCACACATGAACGCACCCACCCCCCAGGCCCACTAGGTCTCCAACTCCTTGCTTCTGCCCTCCCATCTCACTGGAACTTCTAACTTTGCTTCATTGGAGAATGGCAATACTCAGTGTTCATCTTATCTAAGTGCAATTTGAATATATTTTCCAAAATATCATTGAATAGCTGGTTCTGTTTGAAATTATGACTCTCATAAATAAAGGACTTGCTATCTGCTGAGTGTGGCTACATTAAATTGACTAGATACTGAAACGCATATGCTATGGGAATGGAAATAGTGGGGGAAGAAACATGTATGTGGATCTTGTTTGAAACATTTTGGGATTAGCAACTCCAATTTTCAGGGCATTATTTTACCTGCCTTTTTAAAAAAATTGCTCCTTTTGGCAAAAATTTATTGCTGCTTTTGGCAAAGATGTCATTACTTCCTAACTGACTTAAGTTTATTTTCTTGTTAAAGACAAGTTTAATGACTGAATTCATTATCTCAGAATTTAACACTCTAGTTTTTTAGCAACTGCCCATCATTGCAGTACTCCAAGGAAGTATTAATCCAAAGAAATCTGTATACATGTTATTTATCTAATTAGGGTCAGTTAAAAGAGAATAAACATTCAGACCTGAAATGGAGTTCTTTAACAAATTGCTATGAAGTGAATTGTGCCCCTCCGCCACCACAATTTATATGTTGAAACCCAATGTGAAGGTATTAGAAGCTGGGGCCTTTAGGAACTAATTCAATGTTGATGAGATTATGAGGGTGGGGTCCCCATGATAAGATTGGTGCCCTTATAAGAAGAGACCAGAGACCTTGCTTTTCCTTTCTCTATGACTGAGGAAAGGTCATGTTGATGCCGGGGTTCTTGTTCACGATGCCGAAGAATGAGCTTCACAAACACTCAAGGTAGGAAAGCAAGGTACAGGGTTTTATTTAGAGATAATGTGAGAGGACAGAGCTCCTAGCTCACACCAGGAAGGGACAAGAGAGCCTTTTGATGGTGCATTGTCTAGGGGTTTTATAGGCAATTGAGGATTTTTGTGAACATGAAAAAAAGGCTTAGGGGTGTGGACTTGTACCACCTGCTCTGCCCTTACGGTGGGCTGGGCTATTGTCTGTTTGCTAGGGCTGTTTACAGTGAAGTCATGGGTAATGCTGAGATACCCTGGTGGAACACTCAAACATTCCAGGCCAACTTGCTCCTGGCCTTTTGACCTTTAACTGATCTCACTGAAGATGTCTATATGCTTAGTCTGATAGCTTTTCCGTAGAGAATTAGTGTGACCATGACTTTGCATAATGCTTGACACAGAGTTTCAATAGGGACTTATTTGCCCATTGTTACATTGCTCTGACTGTAAATATTCTGCCCTGTTTTTCCTGGAGGTCCTCACCATACTCGGGCTACACCCATGATCCCTGTCTCAGTGTGAGCAGTGAAAAGGCTGGAAGTGGCTTCTCACTGGGAACTGAATCTATCAATGCCTTAAACTTGGATTTTCCAGCTTCCAGAACTATGAGAAATAAATATCTGTTGTTCAAACCCACCCAGTCTATATTTTGTTATAGTAGCTTGAGCTGGCAAAGCCATAACTATTCATATGTGATTATCATATTTAAGAACCGTGGATAAAATTGCAATATTTCCAAGGATTAAAGATGGCAGCATGAGAGGAGAGAAACAGGCTTTCTCCTAAAACCATATACAATTAGAAAATATAGTTGGTGCAACTAATACTGAGAGAGAGCAACAGGAAAGAGGATGGTGCCAGACTGCTTACACCTGGAGAAAAGAGCAGACCTCACAGAACAGGGTAACTTACCAAAGCTGTGGCCAGGCGGGACCCAAGCCCTTCCCCCACCCCAGCTCACTGGCGGGAGGAAGAGAAATGGAGCAGGGAGGGAGTGGAAGGTCTGGGACTGCTGAATACCTAGTTCCGGAGATCTGCTCTGGGAGCACAAACCTATATTTCATGGTGTTTTCATGATACTCACATGATTACGGGGTTGGAAAGCTAATACAGACAGAATCCCTGGAGAGACTGAGATTCCAGCTGCTTGTGGAAAGCAGGGATCCATACCCGGCTGCTCTGAGACAAAAGCTTATACCTGTGTGCTTGGCCCACTGGTTCAGGCAGTGGAGACAGGCATAGCAGTCAGGAAGCAGGAAACAGCTCTTTCCTCTCCCCAGGCACCAATACCACTCCCCTGCTATGTCAGATATTGTTTCAGGGGCTGAGCAGCTCCAGAGTAGGGCTTCTGGACACTAGAGGGCGCCATATACAAATATGAAATGCCAAAGGAACCTGGTCCAGAGTAAAATTAATATAACTCCAGAGAAAGATTTAAATGACAGGGATAGAAAGTGTCTTTGAGGAGGCAGTTGCTGAAAACTTCCCCAATCTGGGGAAGGAGATAGTCTCTCAGGCCATGGAGATCCACAGACCTCCCAACACAAGGGACCCAAGGAAGACACATAGTAATTAAAATGGAAAAGATCAAGGATAAGGACAGACTATTAAAAGCAGCCAGAGAGGAGGATCACGGGAAGATGGCGGCATGAGTAGTTCAGAGGAAATCTCCTACCCAAAACATATATATTTATGAAAATACAATAAATACAACTATTCCTAAAAGAGACACCAGTGGATGCAGTACAACAACCAGGATACATCTACATCTGCGAGAACTCAGCATCACACGAAGGGGGTAAGATACAAGCCGTGGCCAGGTGGGACCCGAACGCTCCCCCACACCAAAACCTGGTGGGAAGAAAGGAGTCAGAATGGGGAGGGAGTGAAAGCCCAGGACTGCTAAACAACCAGCTCTAGAAATCCGCACCTGGAACTCAGACACAAGGTGCACGACGTGCTAGATATTAGAGAAACAGAAAAGCAAAACCTGTGGGCAGGTCCCCGCAACTGGCACCCCTGAGACAAAAGAAAAGCGAGTGCTTTCTGCAAGTCTTAAAGAGACAGGGACCCCATAGCTGGACGAAGTTGTCCCGGCAGCTGGGAATACTGGGGAAACTTAGGTGCCCTAAATGGAGGCAGTGCAGCTCTGAAGCCTCTCACAGGACTAGGCAGCCTGCCAGTCATTCCTCCAACTGGCGCGGACCCCGACACACGGGCCCAGTAGCAGGAGAGTGGGAGCGTGTGCCAGGGGCGGAAGTACTAGAAGGAACTGAGAGCAGATCTGTGCACCGCAGGGCTAGCCCGCAGCAGCACAACCGAACAGCCCGGGTGCGACTCATGCACACCGGCATCAGTGAAGCCAGAGCCTGGTAGAAGCCTGCGCAGAAAAGCCCCGCGCACACCTGCAGCGGAGCCAGAGGGAGCAGGCGTGCTCCCAGGAGCCGACCAGAATCCCAGCCCAAAGCACAGCCGCCCGGGCCAGACCCAAAGGCCGCTGCTGCTACACAGCTGCCCGGCAGGGTCGCTGCTAGCACAGAGGAGCACACCTGGCGTGCCTGCCACTCCCTTCAGGACTCCACGCTGCTCTGATGGACACCCCGCCCACAGCAGCTTAGGAGATAACCCGGTGGCTGCTCCAGAAGTGCAGGCAGCCGTCACAGGCAGTGGAGAAGGGCAAGGCATCCAGCAAGCAGGAAAAGACTTTCTTCTCCCAGCTGACACACCCGCAACCTGCCTACAGCCACTGCAATCACCATGAAAAGGCAAAAAAATCTGGTCCAGACCAAGATAGTTACACCTGAGAAAGGATCTGCAGAGGCAGACCTAACCAGTCTCCCTGAAAAAGAATTCAAAATAAAAATCATAAACATGCTGACAGAGCTGCAGAGAAATATGCAAGAGCTAAGGGATGAAGTCAAGAGGGAGATTACAGAAGTCCAGAGGGAGATCCCAGAAGTGAAACAAACTCTGGAAGGATTTATAAGCAGAATGGATAAGATGCAAAAGGCCATTGATGGAATAGAAACCAGAGAACAGGAACACATAGAAGCTGATGCAGAGAGAGATAAAAGGATCTCCAGGAATGAAACAATATTAAGAGAACTGTGTGACCAATCCAAAAGGAACAATATCCGCATTATAGGGGTACCAGAAGAAGAAGAAGAGAGAAAAAGGGATAGAAAGTGTCTTTGAAGAAATAATTGCTGAGAACCTCCCCAAATTGGGGGAGGAAATAGTTGCTCAGACTATGGAGGCACACAGAACTCCTGAGAGACGGGATCCAAAGAGGTCAACATCAAGACACATAATAATTAAAATGGCAAAGATCAAGGACAGGGACAGAGTATTAAAGGCAGCCAGAGAGAGGAAAAAGGTCACCTACAAAGGAAAACCCATCAGGCTATCATCAGACTTCTCAACAGAAACCTTACAGGCCAGAAGAGAATGGCATGATATACTTAATGCAATGAAACAGAAGGGCCTTGAAACAGGGATACTGTATCCAGCACGATTATCATTTAAATATGAAGGAGGGATTAAACAATTCCCAGACAAGCAAAAGTTGAGGGAATTTGCCTCCCACAAACCACCTCTACAGGGTATCTTAGAGGGACTTCTCTAGATGGGAGCACTCCTAAAAAGAACACAGAACAAAACACCCAACATATGAAGAATGGAGGAGGAGGAAAAAGAAAGGAAAGAAATAATCATCAGACTGTGTTTATAACAGCTCAATAAGCAAGTGAGGTCATACAGTAAGGTAGTAAACAAGCTAACCTTGAACGTTTGGTAACCACAAATCTAAAGCCTGCAATGGCAATAATACATACCTACTGATAATCACCCTAAATGTAAATGGACTGAATGCACCAATCAAAAGACATAGCATCATTGAATGGATAAAAAAACAAGACCGATCTATATGCTGCCTACAAGAGAGTCACTTTAAACCCAAAGACATACACAGACTGAAAGTCAAGGGTTGGAGAAAGATATTTCATGCAACTCACAGAGAGAAAAAAGCAGAAGTTGCAGTACTAGTATCAGACAAAGTAGACCTCAAAACACAGAAAGTAACAAGAGACAAAGAAGGATATTAAATGATAAAGGGGCCAATCCAACAATAAGATATAACCATTATAAATGTCTATGTTTCCAACACAGGAGCACCCACATATGTGAAACAAATACTAACAGAATTAAAAGGGAAATAGAATACAATGCATTCATTCTAGGAGATTTCAACACTCCACTCACCCTGAAGGACAAATCAACCAGACAGAAGATAAGTAAGGAGACAAGGCACTGAACAACACAGTAGAACAGATGAACCTAACAGACATCTACAGCACTCTACAACCAAAAGCAACAGGATACACATTCTTCTCAAATGCACATGGAACATTTTCAAGAATAGATCATATACTAGGCCACAAAAAGAGCCTCAGTATATTCAAACAGACTGAAATTGTACTAACCAGTTTCTCAGATCATAAAGGTATGAAACTAGAAATAAATTATGCAAAGAAAATGAAAAATCCCACAAACACATGGAGGCTTCACAACATGCTCCTAAATAACCAGTGGATCAATGACCAAATAAAAACAGAGATCAATCAATATATGGAGACAAATAACAACAATAATTCAACACTGCAAAATCTGTGGGACACAGCGAAGGCTGTGCTAAGAGGAAAGTATATTGCAATACAGGCCTACCTTAAGAAAGAAGGACAATCCCATATAAGCAGTCTAAACTCACAATTAATAAAACTAGAAAAAGAACAACAAATGAGGCCCAAAGTCAGTAGAAGGAGGGACATAATAAAGATTAGAGCAGAAATAAATAAAATTGAGAGGAATAAAACAATAGAAAGAATCAATGAAAGCAAGAGCTGGTTCTTTGAGAAAATAAACAAAATAGATAAACCCCTAGCCAGACTTATCAAGAAAAAAAGAGAGTCTAAACACATAAACAGAATCAGAAATGAGAAAGGAAAAATCACTATGGACACCACAGAAATACAAAGAATTATTAGAGAATACTATGAAAAGTTATATGCTAACAAACTGGATAACCTAGAAGAAATTGACAACTTTTTAGAAAAATACATCCAAGGCTGACCAAGAAAGAAACAGAAAATCTGAACAGACCAATTACCAGCAATGAAATTGAACTGGTAATCAAAAACCTACCTAAGAACAAAATTCCTGTACCAGATCGCTTCACCGCTGCATTTTATCAAACATTTAGTGAAGACCTAATACCCATTCTCCTTAAAATCTTCCAAAAAATAGAAGAAGAGGGAATACTTCCAAACTCTTTCTATGAGGCTAGCATCACTATCATACCCAAACCAGGCAAAGACACCACAAAAAAAGAAAATAACAGACTAATATCCCTGATGAACATAGGTGCAAAAAAACTCAACAAAATATTAGCAAACCAAATTCAAAAATACATAAAAAAGATCATCCATCATGATCAAGTAGGATTTATGCCAGGGATGCAAGGATGGTACAACATTCAAAAATCCATCAATATCATCCACCACATCAACAAAAAGAAGGACAAAAACCACATGATCATCTCCATAGATGCTGAAAAAGCATTTGACAAAGTTCAACATCCGTTCATGATAAAAACTCTCAGCAAAATGGGAATAGAGGGCAAGTACCTCAACATAATAAAGGCCATCTATGAAAAACCCACAGCCAACATTATATTGAACAGCGAGAAGCTGAAAGCTTTACCTTTAAGATTGGAGCAAGACAGGGATGCCCACTCTCCCCACTTCTATTCAACATACTACAGGAGGTCCTAGCCATGGCAATTAGACAACACAAAGAAATAAAAGGCATCCAGATTGGCAAGGAAGAAGTTAAACTGTCACTATTTGCAGATGACATGATATTGTACATAAAAAACCCTAAAGAATCCACTCCAAAACTACTAGACCTAATATCTGAATTCAGCAAAGTTGCAGGATACAAAATTCACACACAGAAATCTGTGGCATTCCTATACACTAACAATGAAGCAGCAGAGAGAGAAATCAGGAAAACAATTCCATTCACAATTGCATCAAAAAGAATAAAATACCTAGGAATAAACCTAACCAAGGAAGTGAAAGTCCTATACTCTGAAAACTACAAGACACTCATGAGAGGAATTAAAGAAGATACCAACAAATGGAAACATATCCCATGCTCATGGATTGGAAGAATTAATATTGTCCAAATTGCCATCCTGCTTAAGCAATCTATAGATTCAATGCAATTCCTATCAAAATACCAACAGCATTCTTCAACAAACTAGAGAAAATCATCCTAAAATTCATATGGAACCACAAAAGACCTCGAATAGCCAAAGCAATCTTGAGAAGGAAGAATAAAGCAGGGGGAATTATGCTCCCCAACTTCAAGCTCTACTACAAAGCCACAGTAATCAAGACAATTGGGTACTGGCACAAGAACAGACCCATAGACCAATGGAACAGACTAGAGAGCCCAGAGATAAACCCAAGCATATATGGTCAATTAATATATGATAAAGGAGACGTGGACATACAATGGGAAAATGACAGCCTCTTCAACAGCTGTTGTTGGCAAAACTGGACAGCTACATGCAAGAGAATGAAACTGGATTATTGTTTAACCCCATATACAAAGTAAACTCAAAATGAATTAAAGTCTTGAATGTAAGTCATGAAACCATAAAACTCTTAGAAGACAACATAGGCAAACATCTCTTGAATATAAGCATGAGCAACTTTTTCCTGAACCCATCTTCTCGAGCAAGGGAAACAAAAGCAAAAATGAACTCATGGGACTACATCAAACTAAAAAGTTTTTGTACAGCAAAGGACATCATCAACTAAACAAAAAGGCATCCTACAGTATGGGAGAATATATTTGTAAATGACATATCTGACAAGGGGGTAACATCCAAAATATATAAAGAACTTACATGCCTCAACACCCAAAAAGCAAATAACCTGATTAACAAATGGGCAGAGGATCTGAAGAGACAGTTCTCCAAAGAAGAAATTCAGATGGCCAACAGACACATGAAAAGATGCTCCACATCACTAATCATCAGGGAAATGCAAATTAAAACCACAATGAGATATCACCTCACACCAGTAAGGATGGTCAGCATCAAAAAAGCTAAGAACAACAAATGCTGGTGAGAATGTGGAGAAAGGGGTACCCTCCTTCATTGCTGGTGGGAATGTAAGTTAGTTCAATCATTGTGGAAAGCAATATGGAGGTTCCTCAAAAAACTAAAAATAGAAATACCATTTGACCCTGGAATTCCACTCCTTGGAATATATCCAAAGAATACAACTTCTCAGATTCAAAAAGCATATGCACCCCTATGTATATCACAGCACTTTTTACAATAGCCAAGATATGGAAGCAACCTAAGTGTCCATCTGTAGATGAATGGATAAAGATGATGTGGTATATATATACAATGGAATATATTCGGCCATAAGAAAGAAACAAATCCTACCATTTGCAACAACATGGATGGAGCTGGAGGACATTATGCTCAGTGAAATAAGCCAGGCGGAGAAAGACAAATGCCAAATGATTTCCCTCATTGTGGAGTATAACAATGAAGCAAAACTGAAGGAACAAAATCACAGCAGACTCAGAGACTCCAAGAATGAACTAGTGGTTACCAAAGGGGAGGGTTGTGGGAGAGCGGGTGGGGAGGAAGCGAGAAGGGGATTGAGGGGTATTATGTTTAGTACATATGGTGTGGGGGATCACGGGGAGAACAGTGTATCACAGAGAAGGGACATAGTGGATCTCTGGCAACTTGCTGCACTGATGGACAGTGACTACATTGCGGTATGGGTGGGGACTTGATGATATGGGTGAATGTAGTAACCACATTGTTTTTTCATGTGAAACCTTCGTAAGAGTGTATATAAATCATACCTTGATAAAAAATTTTTTTAAAAATTGTGATGTTTCCAGAATCTCTTGCCTGGCCTTAATGCATCTCCTTATCAATAGGGGTTTCCAAGGGGTGGAGAGAAGTAGTCCATCTCCATATCAATAGGTAATTACAAGGTGGAGCGAGGGAATATCTGGACCAGAGAGGGTTGGGTGGGGTCCATTTTTGGCAGCTGGGTCGTGAGGGACATGGGCGAGCAGAAGTGGATGACTGCTTGTAAGCAATAAATGGGTTTCTCCATCTCTATTTCTCCCTTTGACTGATTTCAATTTTGAAGGTATTTTGCCCCAGGCTGGGAAAATATTTTCCTCCCAGAGTTATAAGAACATTCTACAGTTCAAAACTTTATAAACTTTGGGGTAGGTAAAGCATTCAGTCCATGTAAAAACAGACTCTATTCCTTATCAACTCAAATCTAGATGCTATCCAGTCTGTCTGCACTGTCATGATCTTATTAGCATGCCCAGAACAGGATTAAAATAAACACATGAATCAGCAAGTGGTATTGAAATTTCTTTGTGTTCTATGTATCTGGCAGGGCACTGGGAATGCAATGGTCAACAAGACACATAATGATCCCTGATGTTGTGCTTACAGTACACAGGAGATAGCAAGAAAATAGACAATTATAAGGACAAGTGTTCTGAAAGCAGCAGAATGGACTGCAGTGGGAGCTCCAGGAGCCTGTGGAAGGAGTATGCAGAGAAGCTGAGATTAAAGGTGGTCAGGAGTTGGAAAACTTAAAAGCACAGGAAGAATTCAAGGCAGAGCACTATTTGAGAAACTGAAATAAGTTGTCTGAGGCTAGAAAACAGTAAGAAAATAGTGTCATGAGAAGTGAACCTGAAAGAGTTATGCCCATCTAGACTATGCAGGGCTTTCTGATCCATAGGAGTGTGAAGTTTATTTTAAGGGCACTGATGAACCAGTGAGGCTTAATGGAATGAATTGATTATATTTACATTTTAGAAAGATTATTCTGGTTCCTGTGTGAGATGGATTGGGTTAGAACAAGAAAGGAGACAAAATACCCAATAGCTGAAAATGTAACAATCCAGGAGAGAGATAATAGAACTGGGCAGAATTTAGAGGTAGACTCACTTTGGTAGTTGACTGGGAATTGGAGGAGTCAAGGAAGTAATGATAGAATAATGTACAAGAAAACAATGTCCATTGGCCTTTGCCCTAGAAAGGTCTGTGAGGACCTTGGTGAGAGCAGTCCCAATGGCATGGTGGCCAAACTGAGCAGCCTGAGATAAAGAAATGGAGTTAACAGGGAGGACCCTTCTTCGTTGGAATACTATTTACTGAAACACACCATTGCCCATTTGCCACATAATACATAATTGGGAGAGAATGATGTGGGGGAAAACCAAAATACTGTGTTTTCATGCTGCTGGGCAGATGGATTTCCAGAATATGGTTCTGTGGATTGATGATGTTTCTCATAATATACTTATAGGTTGGGATGAGGTTGGAGCAGAGCGGATTTCTGATAGCTCTTCATTCCTGACATTCCAACACCACTGTGCTGAATTAGAGTGGCTCAACTTTGTGACTACTTGTATACCAGAAGCCCTGAACCACTGCTTACTGCCTTGAATTGAGTTGAAAATAAAATGATACGTTCTGGTTGAACATCTGGTCAGCCAGTTGTCTTGGCTTGATCCTAAGATGGGTTGGGAAACAGCGTGTTTTATTCTGGTTTCCCCAAAGAAATAATACTGTTTATTCAGAGAAATTTGAAGAAGTCCTTAACCAGCCACAAATCATTTCTACATCTAGCGTCTTTTAAGACTGGAATAGGTGGCTTACAGGGAAGCTGCCAAGAGAAGCCTTGGGTAAGTTTCTTGGGAAGAAGTCAAGTTATGGCTTCCAACAGGCTAGTTTTTTTTTAAGCTGGGAAATTCAAATAGAAGTCAATTTAGCAATTCAAGTGAGAAATAAGAGTCAATTTAGTAGTTTAAGGTGAGAAGTGACAAAGATGTGAAATAGAACAGTTAGGATATATTTGAGACAATTAGATACTATAATCGACAGAACTTGGTGACAGATTGACTGTTGGGGAGGAGGGAGTGTGAGTAATTGAAGATACCACTGAGATTTTTCACTTGACGTTCAATGATGCTTTAATGAATGAGGAGAAACAGAATGATAATAATGTTAGTTCTTTATATATTGAATTTCAAGAGCTTCTGAAATGATTAGGTAAGTGAAATTTGGTAAGCAAACAAAATTAATTATGTAGAGCTAGGGAGACATTCAAGGTTAAGGATCAACACTATTAATCTATTTAGTTTTCTTTATTTGCTTATTTTTATACTTCCAAATTTCAAAATAAACCGAGGTCATTTTCAATATACTGGTATACCACAAAAGAGTTTTTAAAGAACACAAAATGAAGAATCTTCAGAGTGGAATTGGCAGTGGAGAGCAGAAGTGTTAAGTTTAAAAAAATCCCCATTTGTACAGTACATACACACACACACACACACACACACACACACAAGCCCACCCACGTGTACTTTTACATTTTGTTAGAAGTAGGCTTCTCTGAGTTTCCTATGATCCAGTATGAAGAGGGAAACATTGATTTATAGTATTTACAAGATAGAACTGCTATTTGGAGATACAACTATCTTTGGTACTGAGATCTGAAAGACATATCTTTTGGGAGTTCTCATAGAGGGCCACAGGGAACAAGATTCTTAACAATATCCATAAAACTAATAATAAGGGAGCTTATATTTTTAAAAAATCATTTACAATGGGCCAGTGGCATAACACCAAAGGCAGTTCACTCACCATAATTGTTTATGGGGAATATGATGGGGGCTGGGTTTATAAGCCATCTGGTTTCAACAATAAAAAAAATAAAATCTAGATCTACAAAGATCACAAGTGGTTGTCTATAGGGCATATCTGGTCAGTAGACATTGTTTTGTTTTTTTTCCCATAATAATACAAATTCAAATAATTATTTAAGAAATTAATTATTAGGTGTTTTCATATAAAACACTTATCATCTTTTGCTTTTCTTGAGCCACAGAACTTGGCACCATGGGGCCTGCCTTCCTTTATGGCACCACTTGGGTAGCTCTCTCTTTAGTTGGGGAATGTGCCCCTTAGTTTGCCATAGACACCACTCATTTACATTACTTGCCTGACCCCTGTAGATATAAAATGTGCAACCTCTGCTGCATAGAGGACTACATGCCATTCAGGAAATCCTTAATGTGTATTGGTCATTACAACTTCAGACAATTATTGTGTGGCAGAGAAATATAAGGTTATATACTATGATAACAATTTGGAACACAGGTAGTATATCAATCAGCATTTTCAGAAGACAACCAGGCTTCAACAGCCAATTGCCCTTGAGTTAAGTAAGGTTGATACCATTTTATGAATTCAAAAAATTGTTGCTGAATGTCACGTCACTCTCTCTTCACCCAGCAGTGAGAGGAAAGAGGCCTGGCATGAAGGGTAAGGGTTCTCCTCAAAAGTGTTTTGAATTACCACTGAGACATGAAGAATTGTTGATAGAAGTCCCAAATGTCTGGTTATGATAATTTAGCCTTGAATACATTACAGTTGATGTTGTACCCAAAGAATCATAATTCTGAGTAATGTCATTTCTTTTTTTTTTATTTAAGTACTGTTGATGTACAATATTATTATATTGGTTTCAGGTGTACAACACAGTGATTCAACAATTACATGCATTAGTAAACACCATGATAAGTGTAGTTACCATTTGTCACCACACCAAGTTATTACAGTATTATCAACTATATTCCCTATGTAGTACTTTTAGCCCCATGATTAATTTATTTTATAATTGGAAGTTCGTACCTCCTTATCCCCTTCACTTATTTTGCCTACCCTTTCCCCGTTTCCCTATGGCAAACACCAGTCTGTTCTCTGTGTTTACAAGTCTATTTCTGTTTTGTTCATTTATTTTGGGATTTAGATTCCACATACAAGTGAAATCATATGGTATTTGCCTTTATTTGACTTATTTCACATAATATAATGCCCTCTAGGTCCAAGCATGTTGTTACAGATAGCAAGATTTCATTCTTTTTTATGGCTGAGTAACATCCCAGAATCATGTTGTTTCCTAATGAACCCTCCAGGTAAAAAACTGTGTTTCTAGATAATTGAATATCGTGACTTGCTACATGTATTTAAACCTTGCTTAAATTATGGAGATTATTTACAACATTTCTGATCTACATCTAGAAATTATGATCTACTTAGTCAAAGGGTAATTAGCTAGCAGGGAAGGTTGTCTGTAGAGGCTTGAGCCAGTGAATGCCAGTAAAATAATTTCACTGGCACACAGAATATTTCTTTCCACCACGTGGGTTGGGAAGGAAGAAAGAGGATGTATCCAATTCACCAAAAATGAATATTGATTCATGAAGGTACAAGTTAAAGAGCAGGATTAGGAGCAGAACACATTCCTATTTCACCCACTGAAAACATGCACTGTATGATAGTTGATAGTCTTGATGTCCACAGTAGTTTTGCCTAAATCCCAACAGAGGTGGATATGCTGCATTTATAGCCTATGAAAACAAAGGATGAACAAACATCAGTAATACTAACAAACAACCTTATGCAATTCCTGACTCATTTCTCCTGAAGGCAATAAAGAATTGACTAAAATCAGTAGTGAAATAACTACACTGAAAATCCCTCTGATCTTTGTGGAAATTTATTTTGGGAAATCCATTCTTGGATTATATCAAAAGAAAGTGGGAACACCTTTTGGTTGTCTGGTGATTAAAATCTGGGGGACTAGATGATTGTTTCTTTTCTTTAGGTCGGAGCTTATATGTCCCAGCCTAATGAAAGGAGAACCTTTACCCTGCATGCCAGGCCTCCTTCCTCTGCCATCTGGATGAAGAGAGAGTGACCTTACATTCAGGCACAATTTTTAGTGATCTTCTGGGTAGAAGATGTTAGTTAAAGCCACAGAAGTGAGGAGAGTGCCTAGAGAGATAGAAGAGGAGGGCTGAGAAAGGGAGCCCCACATGGAGGCAGGGGACAAGGAGGAAAGGCCACCGAAGAGGGGAGAGGGAGAGCGCAGACAGGGGGGAAGATCCGGGGGGAATCCACTTTCCTAAGTTTTAGGAAGGAAATGTCCAATAGTGCCAAATGCAGCCGGAAAGGTCAAATAGGAGGAAGGAAAAGGCCATTGACCTTGTGAATTGATAAGTGATTTATATTTTTGATAGGTAATTTGACAGCAGTAACTTGTGTTATTTATTACTGTCTACTAATTTGTAGCTTCTGAGCTAGCTGATTTCAGAACAGAATCTTTATCTTCCCCACAACCACCATCCTTTAGATGAGAAAAATTAGGCTGCAAGAATTTAACAAATTTATCTATGGTAGTGTTCATTCATTCAAAACAATAACAAAGCCATGATGGAATTTATGCTTTTATTTTTCTACTTATGAATGAATAATGTTATATTTGTACTTTCTTCATTCAAGAAGAGTAAAACAAAGGGAGGAGACAGGAAGAGGAGGAGGAGGAAGGGCAGGACAAAAATCTAGGGTTTTGGTTTTGTCTGGGTAAGTTCAGCACTATGGGAGACAGAATGAAAATGGTCTCAGAAAAAACAAAAGACAGGAAGAGAAGATGGAGAGATGCCCTACAAATGAAGTAAAAAATAGTTGAATTTAAAAACCTACATGGAAGTTTAAGCCTTGAGAAAAGATATAAGGAATCTCTCTGAGTCAGTGGCAAGGATGGTTCTAAATAAGATGGATTTTGATTTTCAGGAGGAGGGCCAACATGGCTATCTATTATTTTGTCTGAGAGAAAGGCAGCAAGGGTGTCTAATCTGTGAAGGGTTGGGATGGTACCAGGCACTCAGCAGGCTGGGTAGATACACAGAAATGGTACGGCATTGCCTGAAAAAGAGAATTTTAAAGACAGAACTGATTCAATCAAATGGTTTGGGTGGTTATTGGCTTTGGCTCTGCTGTTCAACTGAGATCCTATTGCATGTGGTAGGTGCTGTTACACTTTGACACCATTGCAGAACCACAAGTGCAACCACAAGTGGTTTCTTTGTAAGACTCCAGTGGTGCTGCCTTCCTGCACACGTGTTCTCAGTGTGGCTGTTTCTCATTTTCTCTCTTTTTTTTAGCACTCACTTGTCTGAAAAATGCAACCTTTACCTAAAGTCTCTCCAGACCCAATTCCTTTTTGCAAACCAGCTCTAGGTACAAATCCTTCAGAGCAACGTGCACTTGCTCTCCTGCATGGTTACATCTTTTTCAAACATCTGTCAGATAAATTCAATTCACACCGGGTATAGTTGCCAATTTCATTCTCAGTGATCGACTGGTGTGTCAGTCAAGACTATTCTCAGAGCTCTGCATATTTAGCTAGAGCCAGTTCTCTTCCCTTTCAATATTCTTTGCTCACTATACCATAATTTGCTTGGTATCATAATACACTACTGCATTCTGTTTATAGTTTACCAAGACACTTATTTCATTGCTCTTTACTTTCAAATGAAGTTTTCCTAATTAATATTGTTATTTAATGCAATAAAGACACTTTCTGTATTATTTTTAGGTGTTGCAGGGTTTTCACTATAAGGATGTGCCATCTAGTTTATTTCTTACTGCTTATTTTTCTGTTCCTAATTTTTATTCTTACTTTCCCAGTTATGAACATTTTTGTAGATATATATTTGTCCAATTGAGCAGGTTCAATTTTTTTTTCAGTTGATTTTTGAACAATTGTGTTTCTTCTTTAAGGGAAGTAATAGAAATACACACGTATATCTGTAACCAAGTGAAAAAGTGGCATCTCTGCCTTTATATATATCTGTCTCCTTTGCTGCTTACTCTTTGGGTCGAAAAGCTTCTGCTCAGCCCTGCAGCACTGTACATGGACTGGTTAATCATCAAAAGAAATTTCGCTGATGCCTTAAAATTGAAGCAACCAGTCCCTTACCCCAAACTCGCCTCCTCTGAGGGGATAAAGAAATATGTACAAAAATGGCGATGAGATTGTCAAGGACTTATAGGAAAATCATGGCTGGACCAATGTCAACAAAATGACTGGAGGCAGCTACCCAGGGATGAGGAGTTTCACCACCTCCTCAGGCCCTTACTGGCATTCAGATGTCTCAAGTCAGTCGCCACCTCCTGACCTCAACCTCCTACTGTTACCCACATTTCCTAACATAGAAGAAGGTTTCAATCAACCCCAAGTTAAGACAGTGTTTTAGAACATTAGTCTGCCATCTTCTCGGTCTGCTGGCTTTCCAAATAAAATCGCTTTCCTTGCCCCAACACCTTGTCTCTCCACTGACTAGTCTTGTCATGCGGTGAGTGGCATGAACTTGGACTCTGTTAATATATCCATCTCCTTAGCCTATTCCTAATTGCTTATAATTCCCGCCCCCCCTCTGTGTCTCTTTCACATTTGGAATAAAACTTAGAAAATATTTCCCACCTCAGGTGAGATTAATATACCATTTTTGGAGTTGTACTTTCTCACCATTTTATCTTCAGTCTCTATGACCTGAGTTTTGGGTAAGAGATGTCCCTAGTGGTGAACTGGTTATCCTAAGACTATCTGTCAAAGAGGCCATCCTTTTTGTACTAATTTAAAATTATCATATATTGAATTAATTTGTATAATATGAACAGATTCTATTTTTGGACCCTTAAATATATTCCCGGGCTCATAGCACACACTTATTGTAAACTTAATAGGATGGGAGGGTAAAGCACCATCAATACATTCATTTGAAAACAAAATACTTTATTATTCTATTGCTTTATTTTTCATATAAACATTATAATCATTTTGTCAAGCTTTTTAAAATATCTTTGTGGCTTTGTTTGGAATTGTATTGTTTCCAAATTCATTAGAGGCAAATTGCATTCTTTATCAAATTAA
This sequence comes from Manis pentadactyla, assembly GCF_030020395.1. NCBI lineage: Eukaryota > Metazoa > Chordata > Mammalia > Pholidota > Manidae > Manis > Manis pentadactyla. The sequence goes on along the minus strand of NC_080021.1, from coordinate 79,603,191 downwards.
GTTTTCTAAATACGGTGCATTTTCTTTTTTTAAATTTTCCCCTTAAGTATAAATTTTATTTTTCAGATTATAATAACAATACCTACTCATGTAGAAAATATGAAAAAGTACAAATAGCCATTTATTTTTCTCCATTTTTTGGAGGTCACACAGAGAGAGTTGAGCTAATTCTGTATCCCTGTGGTCCATCAAATGCTCCTTTAAAAGTCATAAAAGGCTAAGTGCCATAACAAACAACCCAATGTCAACAGCTCAACCCAGCAGAAGTTTACATTTTGCTCATGTCCATTTGATTCAGCCAGGGTAGGGTGGGGACTCTGATCCGTCCATTCATTCAGGGACCCAGGCTCCTTCCTTAATATGCCTCCCTCACCAGCCCCACCGTTCTGCGGGCTGTGTTAGATCCTCCCAGAATAGTCTGTACGGATCTCTGCTTTTGCTTTTACCACCAACTACTATAATATTAAGAGTATCTGGACTCATTTCTCGACTAGACTGTCTTCTTTAAGAAGAAGTGTGTCGTATTCATATTTACAAGCCCAACACCAAGCATGTCAAATGGTTGTGATTTGCAAAAACGTTCCTTAAAAATCACACCATAAAATAATATAAATGTTTGTAAAAGAGACTGGAAATAAGTACATCAAAAGGGTGGGCTTCAAGTGTTTTTACATTTAGCATGTGTTAATTAGAGTCAGAAAAAAAGAAAACTCTAATAAAAAAGGAAACAAGTGATTCTTGAGGTTTTTTTCATTCCTTTGTTCCTTCTAATAGTTTTCTTTATCTGTTTCTATTTGTTACTTATAGCAGTTTTGAAACATATTCAGAGCTTATGCTACAGTTCCCTTTCAACATTTTACAAAGGAAGGGTTTTATAACCCAGGACTCATACCAAGTTGTGTAGAAAATGGAAAATTTCTTTAAAACAAGAAAAATTAGAATGTTTTAAGAAAAACAACTGTATAAAGCCTAAACCCTAATTTTGTAGAAAACTCAGGCACTTAGACACATCATCTTTTTGAAAAGTACTTTTGTTCATTGCCAATTGTCCCTTTTATTAATGTTTCAACAAATTATTTAGGTTTTTAAGTCTCTTGGTGATCAAAGACACCTCTGAAATGTTCTGTAGCACTTTCCAGAAATAAAATAAATAAGTGAAACATATCCTAGAAATTGATGTAACTTAATTTTAAATTTCAGGCTTGACCGAACTCAGCTTTGTTTATTTTCAGGTTTAAATCACTTTGTCTTGAGACTAAGCCTGTGAACACCCCCTTCTCCTCCTATTTTCCCATCTTAGGCCCACAATGTCCTTGCTCTCTTCCTAGGGTTAGAAAAAATCAGGAACTCAGACATCTGTTAAAATGACCACAGTGTACTTTATTTAATGATTTTGGTACCTTGTGTTGCAATAAAATAAAAAAAAATCTACAAAATCCAAATATATAAAATTTCAAGTTTTCTTTTTTTGTTTTACAAGAAAAATCATGTAACCAAGGAAATTTGTTCATTATGAAGCACTACTTTCCACTTCATTTCATCACAAATTGAAACTTACTTAACAGACCAAAATAGCTATGGTATTGTAATACATCAAATACGCCACACACTGTGCTTTCGACTAGAGCACACAGGGCCTCAGCCCAGAGACGGCGGCCTCCAGCCAATAAAGACACTCTTACAATCCGAACGCTAAAGGAATGTTTGGATACATGGAATTTGAGTATATATATTTACAGGAAGGAAAAAAATTTAATAACTAGTTTAATTCTTCATTTCAAATAAAATTCCAAATCCATTTGTACAATGTTTACAAAGGAAAAGCACAAGAATTGCCAAGGTTATCATTCGGTCCAGGCCCTGTGCTCGCACTGGGGGAGATGTCTACACCGTTCCCTGAACACATAACCCAGGGTCTCCCAGACTTTCTTTCTGCAATGGTCATGGGAGACAGAAGCCCAGGAATGACACTTGTCACATCAGAATGTCATGTGGAGTTGACAACAGGGAACTGAGAAATGACTGGTCCATTCTCTTTAGTTTGCTGTCCATCTGCCACCTGTTAGGTTTCCTTTTCAGAGAGAGACTTAAAACAAACAAACAAAATTGAACAGGGAAAGGAGCACAAAATGTTTAAGGCAAATTAAGCAAGTATAGAGCAGCTTCTCTTGGTGTTGAGTGGAAACGAGGATTTTACCCCAAATCAAATTTAGAAAAAAACAAACAAAATTAGGTACAACCTCCTGAGGCTGGGTTGCTTATTGTCATATACAAATTTTTGAAAATTGCTTTGCACCAAGTATCCTTTTGAAATTTTAAATGAAAAACTTGTTGGTTACAAAGTGCATGATTTCATGTTTCTAAATAAAACAACAGTAGCTGAGGTAGTTAGATGTGAAACTTACTTACTTAAAATAACTGGAGAATGAAGAACAACTGTCAGTAGCAAAAATCCTTGCATTTAGAAGCAGGTTTATATTGTGAAATGGTTTAATGCTGAGCAAAATACTCCTGTTTTTCTATTAGATGTTGTTAATTAAACCAGAATATTAATGGTGGTAGTATTTGTTTCCAATTTGCTTGGTAGGATGTTAGTACAAAGTCTGTGTCCCAGTAATTTTGTTTGTAACTCATACTTTCACTGTTTCTGCTTTGAAGCTGTAACATACATAAAATGGCATCAGTGATCCTGAGTATGAACTTCTGATGTAAGCTGTAAAAAAGAATTTAGTAAAAACTGTGAAAGAATAACAAGGATGATTTCACTCACGTTTGTGTCTTAGCCCTAAATTCAATGTACTATTTGGTTTCAAAGGGGGAGGAAAACTCTGGCTCACTGGTTGCCCTCCTTCTTCTAAGAATGGGAACAACCTAATTTGCACATCCATCATTTCTCCCTCCTGGTTAATGAGCTGTCTGGTAACTGAGCAGAAAAGCAGGAACAATCCGGTAGAGGCAAGGTCCTTACTCAAGCCTCTCTCCCTTCCTGTCCCCCACCCCCTATTAGTAAAGAGTGGTTTCAGGTGGAAACTTCAATAAACAATTGACAAAAAGCTTCATTTTTTCAGCCACTTCATACCATCTAAATATGAAATAATAATATGTGATAATAATATGTCAGGGATAAGAATGGATATAAATGAGTTGGGAGACATTCCTTTTGAGCAAAAAAGAGCTTTCCATGTGTTTCCTACCATGTATTTATGGGACAGAATGTTAATGGGAAGTAACCATGAAAGCTGACTATATTTAAAAAGCATCCCATACATGATGATGACATAAGGACTGGTCCATAGCAGTGGTTCATCTCTGTGAAAACTAGTATCCTGTAAGAGTCTCTTATTTTCAGGGAGAACTTTGGAGAGTTTCCCTTTGGGTTGGAAAGCCTTAAAAGAATAAAAGTATGGGGCATTCCAATCTCCTTTTTCCCAGTAATTATATGTATAGCTTGTATCTAGTAACATGCTGTCTTCACTTGTTTTTCCATCTATTTGGTAAAGGATTTAGATTCTGTCACTTCAAAGACTTGTCCAGCTCTAACAATTAAATTTTGTTTTGGACCTTTGTGGTAAAGCCTCTTAATGACATAGTCTCCCAGCTGCCCTCTGCTCATCCTGGCCAAGCCACTTGAAAGCTTGCCACACCTTTCCTGATTTCTGTGCTCCTGCATCTAGTCCAGGTAACTGCAGTGTTTCTTATGCAAAAATAAAGGAAAGTCATGGATGTTTCCTTTCAGAAATAAGGATATTCTGCTGCATTTCCAGTTTAGAAGGTAACTGATGCTAGCAACTGGGAAAAAAAATCCAGAGATATCCAAATTATTCTGACTCACTACACTCATATTTTGAGTCAAAAAAACCAGCATTCATCTTAAGTCTGGTGTGGCAACTTAAATATTTTTTAAATGGATGTGATAATTGCCTACGTTAAATTCATGCTTCAGAAAGCTTAACACCATGCATTAGAAATGTTTAACTAAGCTGGAATTTCAGCCTTTGCTACACCATTGGCAACTAGGTTTTAGAATCCAGAAGAGATTATGTTGAATGTGCACATTGTCAGCTCCAAGTGTAACATGGTGTTAACCCACTTATCAAGATAAACTTTCTGAAACCTTATTTCATATTTTTAAGAGCATGCAAATATTTTTGGGAAAGGAATATAATTATTAAATAAGAGCACAATGATAATACTTATGTACACAACTTTGCCTCATGAAGTCTGATCATTAAGACATTATCTGGATTGTTAGTATAGATTCATAGGTATATCCCTGTTTATATTATTGTCTCCATGACTTAAAATGACAAATGTTTAAAACCCGAAATCATGTTATACTGGTAGTTCTTATCAAGACTAAATATTTAAGTAAGAGGAAACATTACTTTTGGGGAAGTTGTACATGTTCTCTGTGGTTGTTTCCCCATCACCTCCTTTGTCCTTAGTAGTACTCAGATCTATGCACGCATAAGGGCATATATATATATGTGTGTATCTCAATGTATACCAGAAGTTCTTGTATAAATACTTCTCTGAAAAATTTAAAATGTATTTACAATCTGAAAATGAGTCAACTCAGAAGTTCCAGGCAGAAATAAGGCTTTACGTTCCTTTATTGGGTTGTAAAGGGTAAGATGTGTCATCTTAGAGATGAAAAATAACCTCACTGTAAGTAACACAAAATCTATTCTCAATAATATCTATTTAAAATGTCCCCTCCTGATAGTGGGTCGCTGAACAGCGCTTGGCAATCATTAGTACTGAACTCAGGTATCATGCATGCATTCTGGAAAAGGTAGTTTGGGATCATGCATGCAAACTCCTTAGACATCAGAAGAAGCCAAGTTTTCTGGGTACATTTAATGAAAATGTAGTAAAATCCAGTTTTGCTATGAGGAAAATTGTTATTTTATACGAAGCTTCTCAATGTTTGTATGAAAGGAGTTAATTTTCTCCATAAAGAGCAGATAATTAAAAAAGAAAAGTTCTATGTAGACCTTTGAACACGTTTCAATGTTATTCAGTGATCAGGAATAATCATACCGTCTGCTTGCGGAGTCATTGTGGTGTGTCTGTGAGCTCCTCCGCCTCCTCCAGGACAGCCTCTCCTGGGCTGGTCACGGTTCTTCTCTGCTTATGCTACTTATCAAGTGCAAAAGCACTTTACAAATTCTAATCTCAACACTACAATGAGGTAGGTAAATATTCTCTCTCTTTTTCATGTGGGAAAAACCAGGCCGGGTGAGTTTCTGAGGCTGCAGTGACCCACCTGTGATGAGGAAACAAAGGTGCTGGGGTTCTCATCATGGGCCTCTCCCCTCCATGTCCTTGTCTCCATAAAGGAACAGATTTCACAGTGTAAAAGGATACTGTTTCACAAAATAAATTTGAGTATACTTCAAACAGTCATTGTATTCAACACAGGGATTTGGGGTTTTCCACTAAGCCATAAATTCCACCCAATTATTAAATAATGAAAGATAACTGAAAAATATGCCTACTGTATTTGTAGTGGCAACTGATTGCCACCTCTTTGTTGCCAATTCAGTGAAACACTGCACTGAACAGCCTGTCAGTGACATGAAGGTAAGATTTGGAAAAGGATTCAGTGGAGCAACAATTTCAAGGAAGACTTGTGTCAAGTCGGATTGGTACGCATCTGTGAGTGGAAGGAGCAGCTATGTTGGCCCAGAAGCTTTCACACGTTGTGTGGGATAGCAAAACAGACCTGTCCTCCAAATTTGGCTTTACAGAACCCAATTAGCACAGAGTAATGACAACACCGGCTGGAGCATGCATTTGATTTCAGGGAACTTCGGCACCGGTTGGGAGGGGGGACCCAACAAGGAAGGAGAAGGGACTGTCCACCCCCTGAAATCATTCTAACTGGGCACTAAATGTAGAGCTTGACACAATCAAAACACTACCCAAGAACCCATGAAACATTTAGATTTTCTCTGGAAATCCTGTCATGATCTTTGCATAGCTGAATACCTTCCTGTGCTCTGGGTGCCGGCTTACAGTCAAGACTTCGGAACAACATCTGCAATGTCACTTCACGTAATAGCTTGCCTGGTTTCCTGTCCCACTTCAGAACAGTAAATGAGGTAAGCACAATCTGATGAAACACACACACTCAACAATCTAGAGCCAAATCAGATGAAACAAGGAAGACATGTCCACAAGTAATCACAAATACAAGAGTCATATGAATATCTCAAACTTCCCTTCTGGAAAGTGAATTTCCCTTTGACGTCACTTCTTTTTTCTGTGGCTACAAGGAAAACATCAATATTCCAATATGTGTAACCAATTGGTCCTTGGCAGTCAGAATGACATCAAGAAACCAAACCAAAAAAAGTCATGTATTTTGTTTAACTTGAGAAAAATAGCTTTTCTTCTATGGACATCATAAAATTCACCATGAAATAACTGCATCAAATAGCTTAAACTCTTTTTATGCTTACAAGGTATAAGAAATCCTTAAAGTTAAAACTTCCTATTTGAAGAATGAAAAGTTAACAAATTTGTTTTTCCTATGAACAATTCTGTTAAGTAGACCTTGTGAATGATTAAAATTATGTGAAGAGAAAAGGGGCAATTATACAATTATGAAAGATGGAAAAGGGCTAAGAAAAAGTGTCCTTGCCTGGAAGGAGCGGAGTGGCAGGCCTCCAGAACCGTTTTCTGAATATCTATCTGTTTACAATCATGTCTGAATACACCCAAGCTTACCTTCCAAACTTCTTCTATTTGTGTTTGTCGATAGTAAATAAAAATCAAATAGCATTTGCTGTGCATTATTTATTTCTCTTTGCACAACAAAGATATTTTTAGCAGCAGAATATCACCAGTAATAGAGCACTGTACAAGAAAGTTCAATTTCATTGCCTACAACACCTGAGCATTTTCTGTCTATCTAGGCACCACCAGACAACCAGATGAAAAACTGTATGACTCAAACATCTGGATTTTCTGAAATATCCAGATGTTTGACATCACAAAGACCCAATTTACTTGGTCATACTTTTCACTTTTCATTGGTATATTTGCATTCACGTGGACACTCTTTATGTTTTAATACCACTACTTCAGTTGTGTGACGATGGTTCAGCGATCATTAGCCACGAGGGAAAAATCAAAGCTTTAGGGCTATCTAGTGGTTTTGTCTATTTTGAAAAATTGCTTACTTTTCCACTTTTATCACTTTTATTATTCTGAAAATCATTCTCACAAGCATTACTTTTTCAGTTTGGGGATAGATACACAGACTAAGTACTTGTAAACTGGTTTAGTGGATCTGAACGCAGAGGCTCTCGTGATTTCATGATATATTTACAATGGGATGATGAGTAAGGCTCTGGTAACCCTGAATTTCATTGCTGTTAAAATTAGGGATAATCCAATGGTTCATATTCTACAAGCAAGAGTACTTAGAAAACCTTAAATATCTCATAATCCATCAGAAGCTCTTGGCGTGCAGAGTTACCTAGCAGTGCAGAGGCCAAGGGCCAAGGAGAACTGCTCCCTTCAGGACCATTAGTCTCAGATATGAAGCCACTGATGTCTCTATGTCCCGCTTCGGTCAGGTGTTGGGCTTTCATAAGAGCACGCATCTATTGTCATCATTATGGAGTAGCAGGGGCTACCTTGAACCTCTGCTCTATAAAAAGGCAAAAATTCTGTTGAGACACTGATGGGCTTCCCCTTTGACCACCACACCTGCCCCTCTACAGTAAAGGAAACCTTCTGTCTCAACACCACTTATCATCACTCTGACTCATGAGCCTTGTTTAAGAGGATTGTATATTGCGCCTGTGTCCCCACAGGCAACCAACTCATTGTACAGTACAGAATATCTTTGTGCCCGTTTTGGCACTGGGGTTCAGGAAATTAACAATTTCTTCAACTTGTTAGTTTTCATTGCCTTGCAGTTGAAAATGAGTCAGGATGGCAGGCCACTTTTTTTTACCATTACATTTCAGTGCTTCTGCCAAGAGCTATTTCTGAAAAATGCCTTACCCAGGAGGGAATGCAGTGTGCTACTGGTGCCATAACAGGCTATCGTTAGTAGCTCTTGGTACATCTTGGAGACAATCACCAAGATGGTCACTTTAGGAAGGAGAAACATCTCTGAAACACAAGAAAATTATCCTTATTTATCCTTATTATTTCTGTAAGATTGCTTATGGGATAAATCTGATGACTTTCACTCATTTATTTAGGGTTCACTCTAAAACTGTTATACCAAAAGGTGAGGCAGAAAACCTTGTAAGATCATTTGGATGCCTGATTCTCTTGTAAACTCTTAAGTTACAATCTGAAGTACATTCATTTTTGTCTTGCATTCCAACCTTTTCTTAAAAACGGAGAAGCAGGTATGAAAGAATCATGATTTTTAATTACGAGACTACCTGTCCCTTTTAAGTGAGCACTTAGGCATTAAGAATGTCAGATTGGTGATCTTAGAGCTTGTAAGCAAGGTTTTGCAGGCTCTGAGAAGCAGTAAGAAAGCCAATTCTACATACATATATACCTTAGTTTGAAACTGGCAATGCCACCACCTAGGAAAGCAGGAATCCAATTATTCAATAGCTACGTCCATGTAGATTTTACTTCTGAAATTGAATTTTAAATTCAGTATTTATAAATTGGTTAGTACAATGCTGACAATGGTACTCTTAAGAAATGAAGGAAGGGCAGCAGCTGTACTCAGATCAGTTATTAGAGGTGACAATGACATTTCTTTTCCCTGTCCAAACACAAGTAGATGTGTAACCATTTAAAGGGAGTCTCTGTGATCCAGCATCCATTCTCTGAGCTGTGCAAGCCCTCAGGATTCCATTGGCTGTCTTCCCTTTTTTCAAAGCAGTGTTACTGGCAAAAACAAATGAAGTGGCTGAATGGTCACAGCATGAATGACGAGGAAGTAGCGCAGAGGCCTTTCCCTTCAGGCCTGGGCGCGTCATAACACAGCACAGAGCAAGGGCTCCTTTCCACTAGCTGATTAATTTTCCCTTGCAGTAGCTTGGCTACAATATTGTAAGTCAAGAATTTGCCAGATTAAAGGGTCTGTGGAATTAATAACTCAAATCACCTTCAGTAAAGCTTGACAAGTCCCAAGATGTTTCTGTAGAAAGAGAAGGGAATCGATAGCATCAGCAATATACAGCTTTGCGACAATCGAGGCTCACACTTCTGAGCACCCCCCCTCCTGTGGGCACCAGACATTTTATTCTTTTCACAGAGCACCACGCCTCTTCAGACTAAGGAAAATGTTTCACCCCAGGCTTTCAAAACAGACGTCAGAGATCCATTTCCTTTTCTATATGCAATACCTCAGAAAGGTTAATAAGAGAAGTTGAGTATTTTCCTTCTTTGACAGCAGGATAAAATAAAATGACAATTATCTGACTAGCGGACAGATCTCCTTTGGTTACAGGATGATATGCTCTGGCTCCTGATGTGAATAGAATGAGAATACACAGTGGGACCTATAGAAAGCCACAGGTCCAGGGTTAATTGCTAAGTGAATGTAGCAGTACTCAACACATCCGAAGTAGCACTCATTTCCCAAAATCACAATGGCTGAAATGCCACTGTTGATTAAGACATATTCTACTGGTTTGTCATCAAAATAGGAATTTCTTACAATTGCAGAAACTGGAAATATATTTTCAACACACCTCGGAGTGTTTTAGAACTTCTGAGAAATGAGTTAATTTGAAATAATTAAGAGTGTTGATGTAATACAACTCCATATCAGAATGCCACTAAAACAGTTAAATTAGCTTAAACATAACATCTCTATTTATTAATATTTGTAGTACTTATATGAGAATTTGATTAGTTCTATTTTAATGCAAATCAAGCAATGGAGAGAGGAGAGGGCCACCAGCTTAATTTGGTGGATGAAAATACAATAAAAGCATGAAACCTTACATTTTCTGAAATTCTAATAACAGAGTAGGTGACAGGCTTTAATAATAACAGGAGAAAATTTCATGTTGTACTACGCTGGTAATATTTGCTTATCAAATTGATTAATACATTTTGGTGTTGATCTGTTTTGTTAAACATGATCTTTTCTCTGCAAACATTGTATCAGTAACTATGCTCTTCTCCTTGGGTGCAATGGCTAAAATAGCAGTAATCACAGTAATGAACTATAAATGGTGGCATGAACCTAGAAATCATGCCTTGGACCTTGCAGCATTATGAAGTCAAATGTTTTATTGAGGCTTAATGGGAACTCACCAAGGAATTTTTAAAGTTATTCTGTGCTTGCACAAATTAATATGCTTTTGTCTCTCTTCCCTTTTGTTCCACAGAGGACCCTATTGGTTTATGCATTCCCTGACCAGAATTACTACACTTAGAGAAAATTAGTTATGCAAGTTAATAGTTATCTTTAAACAATACACTCCTTGTATCAGTGGGAAAGCCAATCACTCAGGGCCATATTGCAGGAGAGACTTGGACTAGGTGGAATGTCAGTATGAGTTTCCGCATGAGGTGGGTCTGGCTGTCCCAACTCCTCAAGGTAATGCAGCATGTCCTGGACATCAGAAGTATGGCTTTAGAACAACCTCTCAGGTTGCAGTAACTGAGTTTTATGTCTGGAAATTTGTTACTCCTCAATAACTGGTATGCTAGAGACATATTTTATGAGCTAATGAAGGATGTTCCCTGAAGATAGAGAAGCAGCCTATTAGAAAATTCTTGAGACATTTTAGAGGCATCCTAATTTCATGTCTCTTATTAACAGAAATGTTCAGGAATATCTTCTGTGTTTATCCAGAGATGATTGATTTGAGTCAAATACTGTGTGCCAAAAGAGTATTTTAATGTTTTCGTTGCTTTGTGGCCTTGCTTTAAAAAAATCTAGTGTTGAAAATGCATAAAAACAAATTATAAAATTAGTTTCTCTTTACAGGCAGTCATCCATTGTTGATTTGTCTTTATACTTATATTTTCTTATATTTGTCATTGTGTGTGGCAATTGTTTATTATGAGGTTTACATAATACAATCTTGGAAAAGCTTATCTTTATTGCTCTAGTATAGAATTAAATATAGATGCAGTGGTAGAGCAGAAAAGAATTATAGTTGAAGTTATAAGATTTTAATTCTATTACTAATAAGCAAAGTGTGAGCTGCTGAAACATGGATTCCTTTTGCATTTGACAGTATATTGCCTGGCACTGCTAATGATATAAACCAGGCTTTTTGAATGAAGGACTGAAGGAATCCTGATCACAAAAACTATCTGATCACTTTGGATCTCAATTGTCTTATCTACAAAAAAATGTGCTGAAGGAACACTTAGATCACTTTTAGATGCTATTTTCTCTAAAAATTAGTGACTTTTAATTTAACATCACTTCATAGAGATATGCTTACATTTTATGAAAGTAGGAGGCTGGATGATCACTTATATTTTTAATAGGTTAAATTCAGAGTGATCACTGCATATTTTTTAGAAATAAACACCAGGGTTGAGAAAACTTTTGGTTTATTATTAGCTACCTTTTTAGCATCAATTCAAACAACACGCACAAAGCTTACTACACAACATCATCAAATGGCTAATAACTCCGTCATCCTGTATGATTAGAGCCTGTTATATCTAAGGTAAGGAGAAAAAGGGTACATCAATTGTTTTATAATCAATTCAAAAAATATTTGGAAAACATTTGCTATCTTCTTGTATCTAACCTTTCAATCTAAAACAAGGCTCCTAGATTTATAAGACAGGTCAAGTTAGTGGTATAATCATCTCAAATACTAAATTTTGTGACCTGAAAGACACTGAATAAAATTTGGGGGAAATTATGGCAATGGAGTAGAATAATGTCACTCAAGATTTGTTGATCTTTCTTTCCCTCCTTCCTCTCTCTCTGTCTCTCTTTTATTTCCCTGTCAGAGTGCTAAAATAAGTAGTTGGACTAGTTCTCAGTCTGCCTAATTGGATGACATTAGTGCACAAGTGTGGAATAACAGAAAAGAACAATCAGTTAATTTATATTTATCACCTGCTTGAGTGTAGAGTAGGGCCATGGGTGGACAGTTGTCTGGATGGAGGAGCAGCGTTTCTCTGCCTACCTGAATTAGGGAATTGAAGTAAAATTCAGTTATAGGTGGTACAGACTTCCATCCTCATCGTTGACTTCTTTAACTTTTTATTTTGGAAGACATCTTTCACTTTCAATGAAATGTTCCTTGAACAATTTGATTGTTAGACCATGATTTTGTTTCTCCTGAAGGCTTGACAGATGAGGAATAGATTTTGGGGGGAAAAAAATATTCCTTGGGCTTCCGGAAGGATTTGTGGTTGTTACAAGTTGTGTTCAACTCTCAGATCCACTGTTTCTTAGCTGTGGGACCTTTGGCAATTTGTTTAGCCCTCTGAGCTGAAACTTTGTCTTCTGTAATTGGTACTTAACTCATAGATGGTTGTGAGAATTAAAATGATATCCCATGGATAAAGATCTCTAGTAGAGCACTAAGCACATGACAAGCTCTCAATCACAGTAAGCTACTACTAATACAGGGAACTGCAAGAAAATCTAAGGGGAAAAAGTAGCTAAAGAAAAAATTTGCTTTAGTCGGCATTTCTGACTATTATTTCAGTATATTATTTATGTCAGTAAAATATTTTAGCAAAACAATTAGACACTTTGGAGTTATTAGGCTATCCCTTACTTAGCAGAACATTTCACAAAAAGTTCACTGAAATCTTACATTTCTGGGCTAGGTCATTGCATGTACTTTAACAAGTCTGTTCTTTTTTTCTTTTTTTTCTTGTGGAATCTAAAGGAAAAGCTTCAAAAGGATAGTGTGAAACAACATACTGCCTCCAACACTCAAGGGAGAGTTTCTGAACCCCTCATTTCTGTGGGCAAGTGGCTGCTTGCCACTTCTTCCATTTGGCTTTCTGCTGTGAGAGCAAGGCTGCATGCGAGCTAGCCTAATTGCTATAATTAGCAAAATTAAATGGCTCATTGTGTTTTTGTACAATTCCACCATATCCTGTAGAGTTTCACTTTGGAACGACTAATTATACTATTGAGGCTGTTGCTCACAGGCTCATCGTAAGTCTTTCTATGTGCCCATTTTTAGGAGAGCAACTGGACAGGACATATGTCCCCAGAGAGAGCTCGGCAGCAGACAGTGACGCCTGCCGGAGTGTGGAGAGGAGAGGCAACCCAGCTGTCAGATCCTGTACAGCCTGATCTAGGTCAGGGCCGGAGGCTTGGAGACGAGGGTTGGATGGGGTGGGCATGTGCTGGAGGGAACTGGCCCATCCTTAGCCATTTTTAAATGCTCCAGCTTCATTTGGAAGAAGGGGTTTTATAAGTCACAAACTGGCAAAAGTGATCATTTTGATTGTTTTCAAAAGTGACAATGAATGGCTGAATTGAACATAAGTCGATCTGCGTCCCCCACTGAATTTATAGAAATGACCACCTCAGCCCTGCTGTGTCTTCACCATGCACTTCAACCATCCTCTGAGCTATACTTCTGAAAGACAGTCTGAACTATTTTTAAAAAGGCTTTAAGGAATTCTCCTTAGAAACATAAAAATGCAGGCATCTCATCCAAGCTTTATATAGAAACAGTAATGGCTAATGGAAAAGATGTGTGAGAATGCACAAGAGCATGTATTTAGTCTAGGAAGTGGTTCATTAGGAAAAAACATCTCTGGATTCTTGTCTAAACATTGTGCCAGAACTTGTTTCCACTCAATGGCACGTGGTCCATTGAGAGGCAAACATGTAACCTTACACAATCCTGGTATCAGAGGTTTTCCTTGTGTAATTCAATCAGTTCAGAGAAAGAAACTTTGAAATGACTCAAAACTATTCTATTCAGTTGCTTAAAGAATGAGATCCTTAAGGAGTGATAAAGCTCATTCAAGCTCAAAGAGCTAAATTATGTTTAGTTATTTCCCGCAGCATCAAAAGTGTGTTCATATCTTATGGAAATGGACAGTAATCTTGACCTAATGTTGAAAAAGGAGTAGGAAAAAGCTTTTCAAATGAAAGTTCATGTGTTGGTAACATATCACACTATATGCATGAAAAGGCAGTATTCATTTCTGTTGCTTTAGTTGTGTGTGTGTATAAAAACATGTATATGTGTTTTATATATATATATATATATATATACACACACACATAACATATACACATTATAGTAGTTTTTTAAAAAGTCATTGAGATTTCAGTTATTCATTCATTTTTAACTAGTTAATCATCTCATTTCTTCATAGAGCAAAATAAACTGGGCATTTAGAACTTAAGCATAAATACTTCATTACACTTTTACCTTCAGATTGTCTTTGTATTTTACATTATGCTAATATTTGAATTGCATATTCCTGCCATAGCAGTAAAAGAATTTATTTCATTTGTTGGGCTCATCGCATTATCATAAATGAACAGTAACCGAGTGTCTGCAAAGCCAATGTTACTGAACCAGACAGTGCATAATTAAGTAAGGCAAAGTAAAGGTGCTAAGAGAATTTAAAGGACATAGTCATTTTGGTGGACCAAACTTTGACTTATGTGGAAAAACAGTTTTTTTTCAGACAAATACTTATAGTCTCAGTATGGTTAATATGTGTTCCTTAACTTAAATATGCTTTCATTTATAAACACTAATTTGAAAGTGAAAATATTTATAATATTTTCTTTAAAAAAATTTTATGGTCCTATGCAAAAAGCAAATACGAAAAGCAGACCACCCTCTCAAAGAAGCCAAGTAGATTCAGGCCCAGGCCATGGAATCCCACAGAAGAAGAATCCAGCATTTCCAGTTTGTATGCTCACCGTAGCTTGTTCCTTTTGGATTCTCCAATTACTTTTTGTGGAGGGTTAAAGGGCAGATTGAAAATTAAATCTTAGGAAGAACTCAAATATGAACACAAAAATCAAACTTTGTTCCTTTGTACATTGACAATGTCCCTTTAAATCCTAATACTTTAAACTCTCTGTTATCTGTGTCTTTGGAAACTAATCCAGGTTCTGATCACCACACAGTCTGATGACAGTGCAGGACTTTCTGAATCATGGAAGCAGGAGCAAGTCATGATTTTCCTTGGAAAGAAATTTTTTTGTTTTTGTAATCTGGAGAAAGTATGTAATTTATAACATGGTGAAGATGTCCTTTCCTTAGCAAGAATTTTGGACTAACTGAACACACATTGTTATCTTCGAGAATGTTGGATAACAGAGTATTTACAGTATTTGGGAAATCACTGAGAAATTCAAACTTCTTACAGCCTCCTGACTGCAGTCTTAACTCCCAGACAAAGCACCGTACATTATCTTTTGTTCACATAGCACTCATTTTGATTCTTAACATGTTAAATGAGGGACCAAGTTGGAAATAATGTAGGACTTAAATGATTGATGAGTGGTAGGCCTGTGGTTTGTGTTGATTGACATTATTATTCTGTAATCTGTTATTTACTTATGGAGTCAAAGGTATAGTTCAACTGAACAATTTCCAAAGATCATCAATTAAAAGTTGTCTTGGAAATAATGAAGCTAATGACTTATGGTTCTGCACAAAAGTGAAGAATTTGCCAATATAATTATTATTTTTTTCCCTTCTACAATGGGGGTAGAATGTTTTCACCAGTTGCTGACAAGAAGAGCATCTTCCTGGACCTTTACTGGTGACTAGGTGATCTGTTCACATCTGAACAAGAGATTATTATTTTTTAGAGGACATCTTGCTTGGAGGATCAAATCATGGAGTACTAGGAAAGTATGTCTACTGATTAAAAATAGTCTACTTTCTACACATTGCCTTCACACATTGTACCATAAGAAGTCCCAGGTTGAGCCCCCTGTCTCTTCCTGTGGATATTATCATGAGGACAGCAGTCTCTGTGTGACACACCCACTACCGGGGCGGCTATAGCACTTGACTACTTTAAATGACTTGGACAGTCCACATAACTGAATACTTAAGTTAAACTGACTTTCTCCTTTTCCTTGACTTGACTAATATTGGATATCAGTTGGATTAATATAAAACCAGGGAAGGAAGTTTAAGACATCTTCCACTGTGGTCAGGTTTGTCCTAAGGGATGGATGAAAGTGATCATTTACAGCTTTGATTTCCTGGGAAACATTGGCCAGTCTTGACAAGCCCTTTCTAGTTAAGCTGATTCTCTCATCACCTGATAGATATTTCTGATAGCACCCCTGGCCAGGTTCCTGGGGGCACCAACATTGCAAAGTAGGGTGATCTTGCAAGAGATAAGTATTCTCAATCTGCCAAGGCAGGCTGATGGAATTTGTGGACCAGTTTTGTGACCATCCCAAGTAATTATGATGCTTAAAGTATTTTAAATAATTCCAGGTCTATAAAAAAAGTGATGATGCCTATGTGTATACCCTATATTTTTTATTACAAAAATATTGAAATAATCCATGAGTTATTCCACTCTGCACCAACTATAAAAAAATACTATCAAAGTTTGACCGGCACTTTTAATGCAACAAAAAGCACCATGACCGAGGACACCGGGAACAGAAAGCGGGGAATGTTAACTTGCTGTACGGAGGTATTTAAAACCCAGAAGCTTGTTGAAAGAGCATGACTTTACAAATGATTCAAATACAAATCTTAGCTGGATCTAGTGATAAGCCCTCAATCAGTTCAGATGGGTTTTCTCATTGTATATTCACTGCATTTTTCTGCTCATACTTACTAAAAAGTGTCCCAAAGCCTCTAAAAGATACATCATTTTGACCTTGGACTGGGGGGTAGGGTATCTGTACACAGTGGAGAATTTGATTGTTCATTCTCACGTCCGCTTTTGCGGGGCTCATTTCCAGTTGTTGGGGGCTTCCGTGTCAGTCCTGTGGTCGGATGGCGTTTGGCACGAGAAGGGTGTGGTATGGCGTGTTCTGGAGTCGCCCGCCTGCATTCACACAGAGCCACGCTTTCCCCGCCATGGAGAGCTGATACCTCTCCCGCTGCTCTGCACCTACTCCAATGTGAGCTGTGCAGGCCGGGAAATCAGATGCTAGTTTTGCCTCGTTTTCCTACTTCATTTTTGTGTATTTATCAAATTTTTGCAACTGAATACTGAATCATGATTATTATTTAATTTACATTACTAAGTTATCAAGCTCCTTGGTCTTGTCAAAAGCCATACGTGTGCTGCATAGGATTTCTATCATAAAGGATGTTCTTAACTGACAACGTAAAATAAAAAACAAATCCTGAAATGTGTCGAAAACGAACCATTCCAAAAATTCTAATACATGTGTAAACACACTTGAGTTTGCTGTCCATTGGATAGGCTTTTCACACATTGGTTTCCAATCAATTGGTTATGAATTTGTTTCTAAGCAGTACTATCTTTTTTTTCTCTTGAAGACTTGAGAGAGATATTCTCTCTGTTTTTATATTCCTGTGGAAATCAGAGCATTGCATCAAGAAAAATCATCTAAGCTATGTTGATAGAGGACTGGTGTTGTGTGTGTTAGTGTGTGGGTACCTGTGTGTGTGTATGCGTATGACTGAATATTTTTTTAAGCAAAGATCGTTAATTCCATCCAAACACCCAATCCAGTGGAGGCAACATTTTCCATCATAATAGTGCCCCCTGGTGGATATGCTGAAGACTGCACGAGGGGTTGATAGCAACCAGGAGTCCTAAGGGGCTATGTCCCCTCTGGGTGGAGCAGGGGACTCTTTCTGGTCGCTATTTTGATAGGAGACCGGCAGCTGGCAGTCAGCTGATGGAGGCAATAATCATGACGATCGCAGACTAAGAGCATTATGGCTCGTTGCCCTCCTCTCGGATGAAATTTCATTATTGCCACAGCCCTGCTGTCACCCCTTCCTCTGGAGGTCAAGGCCCCTCCAAGTCCTTCTGTTTTATAAAGTGGTTTCGTACTCCAGCCTCTCCTGAATAAGGGCATCATCTTTGTACTGCAGCCTTGGAGGAGATGGGGAACATTCAAAGGCTAAAATGGCCTTTCGTAGGCTTCGGTCCAAAACGTGTCTCTCCCACGCTGGGTACCTGTTCCTGAACAGGTCAATTTTAATGACAGATTCTTCAATCCGTGGCGGGCGAGAAGAAGGGGTGGATGGAGCAGTGGGCCTCACCTGAAACACAGGCACACAGCCGTCCCGCTCTGCGAATTTCTGGTCGCTGACAACACCACGGTTGTTGGAGATGGAGCGTAGCGTGCTTGAGGCCACTTCTGGAGGCAGAGTGAAGGCAGCAACTGGGTCTTCACAAGCGCAGCTTGGTGACTGCCCGAACCTGGGTCCGTTGGGGTGAAAGAAGGCATAATACATCAGCATAAAAACAACGCCCGTTAAAAAGCTGCTGAATACCACACACAGGGCTGGGATGGCAAATGCATCTGCAATCTGGGGAGCCTTGTAGAGGTACCAGAGGGCACTCAAGGCTGTATTTTCCAAAAGGATCACAAAATAGTAAATGAAGAGCCTGCAGCGTGTCCTGCCTTCCTTGACATTGAACCAGCTGAAGATGTAGATGATCCCCACCACCATGTCGAACACAATCTCTTCCCATTTGGTGATACAGAACTCTGTCTCACAGTGGACGATCCAGAAGGTCATGATGCACCAGTGTAGGACGATGAAGATCCCGAAGTAGAGCTGGAAAACTGAGGCAAAGAGGGCGAAGGTGATGACCCTGGCGGCGATGGTGAAGAAGTGCCAGCAGAACTGGATGATGACAGCCATGTAGCTGATGGGCTTCTTGTCGTCTCGAGAGTCCCGGAGGGCCTTCTGGTAAGAGGCCAATGCCCAGGCCAAAGACACGAGGGAGGCTGCAGCTGTGAAACCTGCAGAGGTGAACAGGAAGACATTTGGTCAGAAGTCGTCCCCTGGAAACAAGCCATGTGGAGCTGTGGTTGGGTAGGGGCTTGGCACTGGCTCTGACCTCTGCAAAGCCAGAATGTCCTTGAATTTCAGCGGGCCTGCACACTCAGGTGGGGTTCTAGCATCTGTCTTCTTTGGGTCCCCGGCCATATGGAGAAGTAACAAAGCTAACGGGAATGCTGTGCACATGTGATGTGGTGTGGGATCTGCATGTGATGTGGTGCGGGATCTGCAAGCGGGGTGGGTGTTGATATTCTATATATAAAGTGGAAATGTCCTCACTTTTAAAGCGGATGATCTCCAAGGCTCCCTGTCAGCTTTGAGATTCCGTGATTGAAAGGGTAAATAATCACAGGAAACTTGAGGGGCTAACTGCTTTACTTTTCTGCTTCTAAACAAGAATTAATGTAGCTCATTAACAAAAGAAAGTTGTCTTTCTTAAAAATAAGAAAATGAGTCTACAGCCCTCCCTGGCAGCGGTTCTCCTAATGCCTGGTGTGCTGTCTGTCCTAATGTAATCTGATACTTTTCCTACAGCTTCGGTCTGTCCCTTCCTGCCTTTCCCTTAGTAGAAGACTTTCTGCTTATGGTCATTCATCTCTTATTTTTTTTGTAAATTAAAGATTTTACAGAAGTCACTTCTCAACTATTTCTCTTAACATTTTATGAACCCTATTTGGTCAGTATTCCCTCCAAGGGTATGTTTCTAAAATTATCAAAGCATTTTTGTTGCTTCCCTTCAGTGTTATTCCACCTACTGTGTCTGAAACATTACCTCTGTGGTCCAGATGTGAACAGGGCTTACGTAAAACCCACTGGCCTCCTTGAGAAGACAGCTCTTTGGGGGAACCCCACTTTGTCACTGAAATGGTATGCCAACCTGCACTGTAGTTGGTTTACTTAATGAGCTGTATGTAACAAGACTTACCAAGACTAAGAATTTTTTGTGTGTGTTTTAAAGTCCATCTGGCTTTTCTTCACCAAATCTATTTTTAATCATACTGGGGCACATTAGAGTCATTGGACTATAGCGGAAATAATAGGAGAGGATTTGCCAAGAACTTGTGATGGTACTGGTGGTTTTATTTTGTATTTTGATAGAGAAAATCTGTTGTCTGTGATTTTTGAAAAATAAGTTTGAAAAAACTGACTCTTGTGGGAAAGCAGCATACTGATAGAAAAAATTTCCACCTCAACAATCACTTCTTACACCTTCTCCTTGAGTAAGGTGAACTCCAAAATACAGTATTGATAAAGAAAGTATTTTCCAACAGCCATTTCTCATATCTACTCCCAATAAAACCAGCAGAATGTCCATGTCTTACCCCGGATCCTCAGTTTTTTTCTAGCCAGTACAAAAATCTTTCATCACCATAATGCTCAGGCAGTCAGGGCAATATTTTTAGGTCAGTTAGAAACCAGTACTTAAAGGAAATAGTATAATTTTTATGTGGTGGAAAACACCTACATCAATTACAAAGAAAATTCAGAAGTAAAAAGAGGGCTGGAGGAAAAGTTAATAAAAAGAAGAAAGGTCAGAGGACGGGAAATAAAAGATGATGGAATAATGACTATACAAATGATACACATCAGTTTAGGATTTAAGAACGAAAGGCAGTGAGCCATTTTAATTTCAACACCTTTGTGTGGCATAGAAACAGCTAATGACCTCGCTCCTTGTCTGTGCCATTTGCGAATGTATGGACTGCTTCTTGAACCGACTGTACGCTCCTTGTGCGTGTCAGCAAGCTGCGCGCACTGGCTCGCCCCTCTGGTCGGACGCCGGCGTCCTCTAGGACAGGGCTTAAGCACAGCGCCGCCTTCAGGAAGGCGACTGCATTGTCGGTCAGGCGCGAGCAAACAGAAGCAAGCCAGGGGACACCATCACGATGGTCAAGGCAAAGTAACAAGTTTTCACAGGAAATTGTTATTAAACACTGTTTGAAAAGCAGTGAAAACAGTAAAAAAAAAAAAAGAGAATATGTACACATTATCATAAAATTATCTGTTTTCATATTGAAAAGTATTGTAAAATCGACTTAGTCCAAATTCCACTGTAATCTTCACCCTTTTTATTGCACACCCTAAAGAAGTAAATTCAGGCTGCATTTGACACTCCAGGAACTTAAAATGATATTCTGGCAGTATTTTAAAGCCACTAGAGTAGGAGGGAGCTACTTCTAGCTTCTCAGACTCTGATTTTGAATTGTTACAAACACTACTTAGTAACTCAGAGACTAGTTTCGCAGATGACTAAGACCCTTGTCCATTATGAATAAATAATTTTTCAGAATAAGGGTTATGAGTCTAATACTAGCGAGTCAGCTAATCAGCATTCCATAGGGAACTGGTAGAAATCGATATCATGTTGTTGAAGTGAACAGCAAACTTCTGAATTTCCTCCCTCTGTCTCTTTGCTTCCTATGGCTGTCTTTTCCCGTTATGGTGTCTCCATGACCCCTTTCCTGTCCTTCTATCCGTCTCTCCTCTGATTTGCTTCTGTTCTACCATTCACTTTTTCCCTATTTCCTGCTTTCTTGAACATAACATAGAATTGAATTACTAAAAGAAATACTAATAAAAAATGTGTTAATGAAATAGTATCTGGTGTTCCCCATATCTACCCTCACAACTGTTCCTAAAACTCAAATAGACTCAAAATTTGTATTTAAATGTCAATGGTCTTCTGCAAGTATTCATCTCCCTCCCCTGCTCTGAATCCTATGGCCTTGCTCCAAATGCAGATTTACTTTCAAGGCTTCCACAGCTCCCATTACCACTAACCTCTGTTTTTCATCACAAGTTACTTCTTTCCTATAATCTTCCTCTAATTTGGA
This sequence comes from Manis pentadactyla, assembly GCF_030020395.1. NCBI lineage: Eukaryota > Metazoa > Chordata > Mammalia > Pholidota > Manidae > Manis > Manis pentadactyla. Next base: position 79,581,470 of record NC_080021.1, on the reverse strand, counting down.
TCTAAATGCAACCTTAATGAGAGATGTAGGGAGTTCTTTATATTTTATTTAGGATTATACAAAATAACAGCTTAGAGGGCTATGGGAGGAGTTTGTGGGCAAAAGCTGTATCATCTCAATTTAAACATTCTTTCTTCTCAAAAAGAATGGATAAAGAGTTAGTATGGGGTGATGTTTGGAAGTATCATAATCCAAGAGACCTTGATTTTACAGCCTCTAGACTAGGAAGGGGCTACTTCTTGTCTCCAAACATAAATTCGTTCTCTCCACGAGCATGTATTCATACCAAATACCTCATCTGCTTCCTTCAGAACATTTACCCCAGTTTAGAATTATGCTTCACTTTGTGCTTGCTTAACTATTGTGTCTCACTGGAGTGGACATTTAGGTAAAGATACATGCCGGCCTTGCTTACTTTTCTGTCCTCTTCTGCTTGGTACAGTGCCTGGCTTATACTGAGAATTGGCACTTTATAGAGAAAGGAAGACGGAAAGGAAGGAAGGGGGAGAGAGAGAAATCTAAATACAGAGTCACCACCACAGACAGAATGAGATATAAAAATATGTACAATTCTTCTTTGCTCTCCTATTCTGATTCTTTGCAATTTTAGTCTGAGCTGCAAATGTCAAAACACTGTGAAATAAAATCTGTACTCTTATCTTGTTGTTTGTGGTCTGGGTATAAACAAGAATTCCCGGAAATCCACAGAGAATGCTTTATAGGATTTATAGCCTATTTCCTTAGAGGTAGGAGGCTCAGGAGATTGAACCAAGCACTCTAATTCTGTGATTTTTCAACAAACAGAATGAGCCTGTCTCTCTTTTTCTCCGTAGAAGGGCATAACCACGGCTCTCCCCCTGCACTAGGCCAGCCCAAGGTTATGTCTCAGGAAGACACCTGACCGCTGGCCCATGGTCACAACCAAGCTGCAGCTGGTGAGAAGGGCCCTTTTTCACAACTTAAAACTTTTATTATTATGCAAAATTTCAAACATATACAAAAGCAGAGAGAATAATAGAACAAATATGTCCTTTATGCAGAATCAATGAAAGCTCTGAAATTCATGACCAGGAAACTAGGGCCTTTGGCCCGTAGGTGGACCCTCTTGATGGAGTTTTGGATCCTCTCTTTCCTGGATCTTCCTGCATCTACTCTCCCCACCACACCTTTCCTGAACTGACAGGGAAGAGCCATGCTGATAGACTAACTTGCTGATCATTGATGTTTTATTGGCACATCTTGGGAAGCCTGACCTCATAGCTCTCTCCGGGCCACCCAACCTCTCTGGCTCATCGTATCCCTGCCTTTCTCTGCTGCAGCCACACTGTCTCTTCATTCCTCACCTGCTCCGGCAGACTACATCCTCTCCCCAGAGACAGGAAATGCTGTGTTTCCCTTGAAAAGCCACTTCTCTCCAGTTAATCACTACTTGTCCTTCAGTTTTCAGTCTCAGCATTAGTCATTCCCTAAAGAAGTCTGTCCTGGCCTCGAACCCAATCCAGTCACCTGTTCTAAGTGCCCACAATCTCAGCACTTGTTCTTCAGGAGTCTGCTCAGCACACCTGTTGTAGGACCATCTGTGTGGGTGATGACGTGCTTTCCCAGGTGGGCTGGGTCTGCATCCTGTGGCTGACTGCTGTGTCCCCAGCATCTGTCACTCTTTTGTGTATCACTTTTGGAAATCTGTACATTTGTCATCTATTGTCTCCTAACTGCCCACCATCTTGACTGTAGGTATCTTGACTTTCCTTCTCTTCACCCCATTTCTTCATTCTGCCTGTCATTTCAACAATTTGGAGGAAATTAGTTTTCTCACCACTAGTTTTGGAATAGATGCTTTACAGCATAACCCTCCTCAGCTATGACAGCGAGATGTGACTGCTCATAGCATGCACAGTCTTTTTATAATACACACACAATAATTTACCCCCTAATGGTACAGTCCCAAAACAAACATTGAATTTTAGATGATAATATAATATTGATTTATTGTAGTCAAAACCTTTATGTTTTCTTTGAATTTGAATCTCATGATCATAGACAAAGGAAGAAGGAGTCGATTTGTTGGGCTCTAGGTTTGTTCACAGAGATATGCGGGTTACCTACATCTTTGTCCAATTTAAAATTTGTGGTAACACTCTGAGGCACTGCTTTGCACTCAGGGAAAACAGACCCAAAGAGAGGTTACGTAAGTTGCCCAAGCTCATGTAATTAGCAAGGAGGGCAGGCATCAGAAGTCACAGATTCCAGACTCTGTCCACCATGACAATAGACAGGCATAATTATCTGCACTGTCAACCAGGGAGATGAGATGTAGATAAGTGCACTGAGTTTTTTTAATCACCCACAATCTAAACTCATGTGATAACAACACAGTGGGGTGTAGAGGACCATCTTCTGACACCCAAGGGGCTACATCACACCTACTCCTTCAGGTTTGCAGTAACCACATTTGTTCCCAGGCCAAAGGATCCCATCTGGGATTCTTTTCACGCAATTGGATCAGAAGCACAAGCAACTTGGAGGAGAATCATGCTTTTCCCTTCTTCACATTTTTTGAACTAAAACTGCCCTCCTAGTTTTCCTGGATTTTTATCTGAGGAAAAATGATGCCCAGTTCAAGCTAATTCTATGATCTAAGAGCGGCAAGTCACAAAATGAATATCGTGAACCAGACCGGTTTTCTATTTCTTCAGCATGTTTAGAGCTTGTCTGTTAGTTACAGATATAAAAGCAGTGGATCCACTTGGCTGGACTCACAGTGAATTCACCAAGTGAAAGGATATAGTAATTGAAAAAAATGTAAAGCCCTCTCTGTTCTGATCTTTGTTGAGTGCTGGGAAGGTAGGAACGTAACACAGCCCCACTGGTTCTAAGAAGTTCCAAAGCTTCTTGCATCGAAACTATTTTATCTCTGTTTCAAGACTTGTAATTGTCCTGATTAAAAATATTTAAGTGCTTTAATATGTTTAGTTTTGGTAGGGAACATTCTTTTTGTAATCCATTCTGAGGATTTCAACTTCATTGCAAGGTAATTGTAAGGCTGCTAAGGTGTTGATAAGGGAAACACTGATTTGAAATAAAAAGTGTTTAAATATGAAAGTACATTAAGAAAATTGTTGAGAGAAGCAGTGTCTCTCCTCCTTAATAAATGTGGAAAGTTATTTCCTTCTGATTGGAAAAAATATCTCAGATGATCCCATTTAAAATTTTTAAATTTTATTAATTTTAGGTCTTTACTAAAACTGCCCAAGAATGTAAACATTTTGTGTGTGGGAATTTGAAAACACCCAATACTTTCTCTAGGAAAAAAAATTATGTGTACTGAAGGCAAGAAGTTGCTGTTCTTCGGACAATATCATATATTGCATGGTTAAATTTACACTGAAAATAAAATAACAGAAATTGCTATGCAAAAGACAAAAATTGCTACTCAAAAGACAAAAAATGATAATAGAAATTGTTACTAAAAAAAAAGATGTGAGATGCCCAATGGAATTATATTTTCCTTTAGAATAAGTTTATTTTCTATAAGAATTTTTTTTATCATGTTATTTTTTCTTGAAGTTTTTCTTCTTTGGATGGTGGGGGGAGAGTGTCATGGGCATTGCTCACATTAGAGAAGTGAACTAATTTCACTGGGGGTGGGGAAGAGGAACAGCAAACTCTTTCTGTAAGGGGCCAGACAGTAGATATTTTGGGCATATGGGCCTCTGTCACCAGCGTTCAGCTCTGTCATACCAAGAAAGCAGCCACAGGCAATACCTGAATGGATGAAAATATTGGCAGTGGGCTGAATTTGGCCCACGGGCCTTATTTTCCTGACTCCTCAACTAAGCCATGGAAGTAGCAGATTTATACTCACATTTTATACCCACATTTTTCTGACCTTAAAGTCCTTACATTTTTCTCTAAGCATTTTGAAACATTTTGGGCTAGTCATGAAACCCGGTCCCTTTGGGAACACTTTGTTAGGTGTTGTGCGGCGTTGGCTGTCTGAACTAAAGCCCAGAGGCCCTGGGACAGACCAGCCAAACAAACAGAACCGCAGGAAACCTCTCGGCGTCAGCATATCCTATGCACAGGATGAAGCTGGGGCATGAAGAAAGGCCTTGCAGGTTGGTTGACCCTTTGGACCTCAAGCTATCTAAAAAGGAGTACAAATGCCATGCTTCAAAAACTTCTTGATCATTTCAAGGAAAGCTGGTAAGCCGGGAGCTGCAAAGTGAGAGGGCAGCATGGTCCAATGGTTCAGACTGCACGTTATCTTCTGTCTCTGCCCATGGGAAGGCAGCTCCCAGACCTGGCTTGGGCCCTAATCCAAGCAGACACATCTGAGACAGAATCAGTCCTTGTTTCTCCTTCCTTATGTTCCCAAGGTCTGCCATGCATGGGACTTTGATGGCTCA